>NC_045780.1:59452180-59755210 GCF_008692025.1 Phocoena sinus | reverse complement strand
GCCACATGTATAGTAATGATGTAGGTGAAATACAAGGCAACAATTCAGAGCTTTAAGTAATAATTTGGATTTATGTATTCCAAACTGACTTGTTGAGTAGGGAAGACTGCAAAAGTATCATCTAGATGCAAGATTAGCCAAAACAATGACCAGAGCTGAGGCTGATTTCTCCTAAATTTCCCACTGAACAGCAAACAAACAATTCAAAGACCAGATTAGGATACAAGTAAGTTGGTACAGCTCTCAAATGCTCCTTAGCCCCTCAAAAAGAAAGGTATCGTATTTGTTGGTCAGTTCAGGTGTATGCAGGGAGAAATCTAAAGAGAAGTTCAGATAAACTGGCAAGTCATACTGTCTACCACCAGGCCATCTAGTGTTTATTTGTTCCTGGTCTACTGATACATACTGCCCAACTTCTGTATTCTGCTTTCTCCTTTACCATCAAACCTGAAACAGGCCTAAAAGGGGCCTACTATACTTAATATTTTAAAATATATACAAGTCAAACATATAATGTTGGCAGTGATAAAGTAATGTTAAAGGATATTCCATGTTGTGAATTCATTGAGGAGGACATAGAATCAAAATGTCCTGCTAACTATTAGGTTGTCAGTGTAAAGGTAAAGTAGAAATCATTTGTGAAGGTCAGGTTTCTGGTTTGTATAAATTGCAGATGGTTTCACTGAAATAACACAGGAAGAAAAAAGCCTTGGAAAATGAAGGAGAAGTCAAATTCAATTTTAAAATGTTAAGTTGGAGCTTCTAGAGAAATACTTAAATGTATGTTGACACTTATGTTTACCTCGTGATAAAATTATTTTCAATGTAGATTATTTGTGTTTTAAGTATTTAAAATTTTGCTTGGAAAATAGATATAAGAAGTACCATTGGTTCTCTCAGACCAAACATTCTTTGATTTGCTTTAATATTTTATTTTCTTAATCTAAAAATACATGTTTTTCATTACATATTTTACATATTTTATATTAAAATTCCATAATTTATGTTTAATCTACTATACTGTTTAATTTAAAATGAAATCTAAAAAATAGCGTTCATACAGTTTATATATTTTTATAAAGTTCTAGTTGATCTAAAAATGTATTAATCGTATACAGATGATGACACACCCAATCCAAAAAATATAGTTTCTTGGGGAATATTATCAAAGTGTAATAGTGTAGCTTGCATAAGCTAAAGTCATTTTGACAAGAAAGACATGACAAAATGTACACTAGGCTTAAAGCTTTACCTCCACACTCAGTGGATATTACAAAACCATTTAAATATTTATTGGACATAATATTTTGTTAGGGAACTCCTTTTCTTTCTTCAACTTGTCTTTATAAAAGGCATTTGACTTACCCTTATTATGGTTTTGCTCAATACTAGTCGGTCTGATTAGAATGTTACATAGTATTCCCTGCCCTCAAAAACTTTACAGGAGATAAGAGCTACAAACAAGTAAAATGCAACAGCATCACTATAAAGCATGCAAAACACTGCTATGAAGAATACAAAACACCGCCCGTCACCCTCCTCAAGTATTATGACAAAACCATAACTTATTAACAGACGCTAGTCAATTATATGAGAGGAGATAAGTCACAACAGGCAAGCATACTGGAAGATGTGCTTGGATAAACCAAAGCATACCTTAAATAAAGCACCTAGTTTACACCTAGAAGATTTCATAGCTTATGAATGCCTTAAACTAAATCTAGCCCACACCCCTCCCATCATACTAGCACAAACCAATCAAATAAAACATTCACCTAACATCTAGAGTATTGGAGATAGAAATTTAAATACTAATGGCGCCACAGAGAAAGCACCCTAAGGGAATGATGAAAGAAACATTAAAAGTAACAAAAAGCAAAGCTTACACCTTGTACCTTCTGCATAATGATTTAACTAGCAAAATTTTAACAAAGAGAACTTAAACTACTGGAAACCAGACAAGCTACTTATGAACAGTTACTAGAACAAACTCATCTATGTGGCAAAATAGTGAGAAGATTTATAAGTAGAGGTGACAAGCCTAACGAGCCTGGTGATAGCTGGTTGTCCAGGAAAGAATTTCATTTCCACATTAAATAATACTAAGAACCCCTTATAAGTTTCAATGCATGTTTAAATGTTAGTCTAAAAAGGTACAGCTTTTTAGAAATGGGTACAACCTTAACTAGAGAATAAAAACAAACAGCATCATAGTTGGCTTAAAAGCGGCCACCAATTAAGAAAGCGTTCAAAGTTCAACAATAAATATATCTTAATTTCAATATTAAATAAATCAGCTCCTAGTCATTACTGGACTAATCTATAAAATTATAGAAGCAATACTGTTAATATGAGTAACAGGAAGTATTTCTCCTTGCACAAGTTTACATCAGCAAATAATATACTGATAATTAACAGTAAATAAATATAACCCAACACTACACTATTTATTAAACATGCTGTTAATCCAACACAGCTGTGCACCCAAGGAAAGATTTAAAAAAGTAAAAGGAATTTGGCAAACACAAATCCCACCTGTTTACCAAAAACATCACCTCTAGCACCACTAGTATTAGAGGCACCTCCTACCCAGTGACAATTATTAAACAGCCATGGTATCCTGACTGTGTAAAGGTAGCATAATCATCGTTCTCTAAATAAGGACTTGTATGAATGGCTACATGAGGGTCTTACTGTCTCTAACTTTTAATCAGTGAAACTGGCCTCCCCATGAAGGGGGGGCTGATAAAATAAGACAAGAAGACCCTATGGAGCTTCAATTAATCAATCTAAAAAAACATAGTTAAACCACCAAGGGATAACAAAATTTCACATGGATTGACAATTTTGGTTCAGGTGACCTCCAAGCACAAAAAAACCTCCAAGTGATTAAAGCTTAGACCCACTAGTCAGAGCATAATATCACTTATTGATCCAAAAACTGATCAATCCTATTCTAGAGTCCATATCGACAATAGGGTTTACAACCTTGATGCTGGACCAGGACACCCCAATGGTGTAACCGCTATTAAAGGTTCACCTGTTTAACGATTAAAGTCCTACATGATCTGAGTTCAGACCAGAGCAATCCAGGTCGGTTTCTATTTATTATGTATTTCTTCCAGTACGAGAGGACAAGAGAAATAAGGCCCACTTTAAACAAGCACCTTCAAAACAATTAATGATGTAATCTCAACATAATAAGCAAACACAAAATAACTACCCGAGATCAGGGTTTAGTTAGGGTGGCACAGCCCGGTAATTGTGTAAAACTTAAACCTTTATACTCAGAGGTTCAAACCCTCTCCCTAACAAAAGGTTTATAATCAATATCCTAATGCTTGTTATTCCTATTCTTTTAGCCATAGCATTTTTAACATTAGTAGAGTGAAAAATCCTGGGCTACATACAACTCCAAAAAGGACCAAATATTGTAGGACCACATGGTCTATTTCAACCCACTGCCAACGCAATCAAACTACTCACTAAAGAACCACTACGACCAGCTACATCCTCCACCTCCATATTTATTACTGCACCAATCCTAGCTCTGACTCTAGCCCTAAGAATATGAATCCCCCACCCATGCCATACCCCTCATTAATATAAGCCCAGGAGTATTATTCATACTAGCCATATCAAGTTTAGCCATATACTCTATCTTATGATCCGATGAGCCTCCAACTCAAAATATGCACTAATCGGGGCCCTACGAGCTTTAGCACAAACAATCTCATACGAAGTAACACTAGCAATTATTCTCTTATCTGTACTCAATAAATGGGTCTTTCACCCTATCGACCCTCACCACAACACAAGAACAACTATGGTTGATCTTCCCATCATGGCCACTAGCCACAATACGATTTCCACCCTAGCAGAAACTAGCCGAGACCCATTCGACCTGACAGAAGGAGAGTCTGAACTCGCAGCCAGCTTTAATGAAGAATATGCAGCAGGCCCTTTCACTATATTTTTTCTAGCAGAACACGCTAACATCATTATAATAAATATGTTCACAACAATCCTGTTCCTAGGAGCATTTTACAACCCACAGACACCAGAGCCACATACAATCAACTTCACCATCAAAACCCTATTATTAACAGTATCCTTCCTATGAATTTGAGATCCTACCCTCGATTCCAATATAACCAGTTAATACACACACTCTGAAAACATTTCCTGCCTTTAACACCAGCCCTGTGCATACGACACATACCATACCCATCATAATGGCAAGCATCCCCCCACAAACAAGAAGTATGTCTGATAAAAGAGTTACATTGACAGAGTAAATAATAGAGGTTCAGGCACTCTTATTTCTAGAATTTTAGGAATTGAACCCACCCTTGAGAATTCAAAATTCTCCGTGCCACCATATTACACCACATTCTATAGTAAGGTCAACTAAACAAGCTATTGGGCCCATACCCCGAAAATGCTGGTTTATATCCTTCCTGTACTAATAAACCCCATTATCTCTATCATTATTTTAACAACTGTCGTTTTAGGGACTATGATTATAATAACCAGCTCCAACTGATTGTTAGCCGGAATTGGATTTGAAATAAACATACTAGCCATTATCGCCATTAACCCACAAGCCATAGAAGCTTCCACTAAGTATTTCTTAACACAAGCTACTGTACCCATATTATTTATAATAGCAGTCATCATTAACTTACTCTATTCCGGCCAGTGAACCATTACAAAAGTATTCAACCCAACAGTATCAACAGTAATAACAGTACCCCTGGCCATAAAACTAGGACTATTCCCTTTTCACTTCTGAGTGCCCGAGGTAACACAAGGCATCCCATTAACAGCAGGCCTAATCCTGTTGACATGACAAAAACTTGCGCCTCTATCAGTCCTTTATCAACTCTCGCCATCAATCAACCTAAACCTACTACTATCCGTATCCATACTGTCCATCCTAATTGGAGAGTGAGGTGGGTTAAATCATACCCAACTCCAAAAAATCATGGCCTACTCATCAATCGCCCACATAGGATGAATAACAGCCATCTTACTACACAACCCAACTGTAACAACTCTACACCTACTAATCTACATTATAATAACCCTCACACTATATTCATATCATTCGTTCACAGCTCGGCCACCACTACATTGTCACTGTCACACACATGAAGCAAAACACCTATGATCACAACCCTTACCCTAGCTACTCTACTATCAATAGGGGGACTCGCAGCACTAGCAGGATTCATGCCTAAATGAATAAATTATTCAAGAAATAACAAAAAACAGTAATATTATTTTACCCACACTTATAGCCATCACAGCACTACTTAACCTGTAGTTCTACATGCGACTCACATACTCCACAGCACTGACCATGTTCCCCTCCACAAAAAACATGAAAATAAAATGGCACTTTGACTCTACAAAACAAATAGGTATATTCTTGGGAATATGAGGAAACAGAGGAGGGAGAGCCAACACAATGTGTGTACTGGTATTTCAAAGCGTCTTGAGGATGAAGGAAATTTTGCTAGAAATAAAAGAATGAAAGAGAGTTACTGGCAAAGAGAGCAACACATGCAGTCACCAGAAAGGAAAAGAACGACACATTTGGAGAGTAGTAAGAAGGTATCTATACGTTTAACACAAAGTAATAGTGGACTATAAAAGACTAGAACGACAAGCATGGGTAAGTTTATAAGGAAACGCTTATATATATGGCACACTAAAATGTTTAGACTTTTTCCTGAGTAACAGAAGCTCTTAAATACTACTAGGTAGACAGTGAAATGCAGATATTTGTGTTTTAGAACCATTTATTATGTCTCCACTAAGAAGTATGTGTGTGTGTGTGTGTGTGTGTGTGTGTGTGTGTGTGTGTGTGTGGGTGTGGGTGTGTGTCGTGAGACAAAAGAAAAGCAGCAGTAAGAACAATCTGAAACGGCTGTGGGAATCCAAGTGAAGAATGGTAATGGTGATGCAAATGAACAAATGGCAGGTGGTATGCAGACAAGTGAATGCATTTAACAAATAATTAGAGGACAGAATGAATTCGATAATTGACAGGCTGTGTATGTAATAGAGGGAGTTGTGAGTGGAGAGGCTTATCCAACTTGTGTAATGGCGGGTAGAGTAGGCATTCTCTGAGATAGGAAACATAAGAAAATAAAATGATTTGCTGGGGAGGAGATAAGATCAGTTGGGTCTTATTAAGTCTGACTCTCTCAGGAACTGACCAGATGTATTTCTTTTGTAGGCAGCTTAATTTATGGATTTAAGGTTAGGAAAATAAATATTGGCTACACATAAAGATATGAGAGGGGGGACCTTCAAGACGGCGGAGGAATAAGGCGTGGAGATCACCTTCCTCCCCACAAATACATCAAAAATACATCTACATGTGGAACAACTCCACAGAACACCTACTGAACGCTGGCAGAATACCCCACACTTTCCAAAAGGCAAAAATCTCCCGACGTACCTTGGTAGGGCAAGAGAAAAAAGGAAAAACAGAGACAAAAGAATAGGGATGGGACCTGCACCTCTGGGAGGGAGCTGTGAAGGAGGAAAGGTTTCCACACACTAGGAAGCCCCTTCACGGGCAGAGACTGTGGGTGGCAGAGGTGGGGAGCTTTGGAGCCGTGGAGGAGAGCGCAGCAACAGGGGTGCGGAGGGCAAAGTGGGGAGATTTCCGCACGGAGGATCGATGCCGACCGGCACTCACCTGCCTGAGAGGCTTGTCTGCTCACCCGCTGGGGCGGGCGGGGCTGGGAGCTGAGGCTTGGGCTTCGGTCGGAGCGCAGGGAGAGGACCGGGGTTGGCGGTGTTAACACAGCCTGAAGGTGACAGTGCACCACGGCTAGCCGGGAGGGAGTCCGGGAAAAAGTCTGGAGCTGCCAAAGAGACAAGAGACTTTTTCTTGCCTCTTTGTTTCCTGGTGCGCAAGGAGAGGGGACTCAGGTCACCACCTAAATGAGCTCCAGAGATGGGCACGAGCCGCGGCTATCAGCGTGAACACCAGAGACGGGCATGAAACGCTAAGGCTGCTGCTGCTGCCACCAGGAAGCCTGTGTGCAAGCACAGGTCACTGTCCACACCTCCACTCCCGGGAGCCTGTGCAGCCCGCCACTGCCAGGGTCCCGTGATCCAGGGACAACTTCCCAGGAGAACACATGGCACGCCTCAGGTGGTGCAATGTTATGTTGGCCTCTGCTGCTGCAGGCTCGCCCCACATTCCATACCCTTCCCTCCCCCCAGCCTCAGTGAGCCAGAGCCCCCAAGTCAGCGGCTGCTTTAACCTCATCCTGTCTGGGTGGGAACAGAAGACTGTGGGCAAACTACATGCAGAGGTGGGGCCAAATCCAAAGCTAAACCCCAGGAGCTGTGTAAACAAAGAAGAGGAAGGGAAATCTCTCCCAGCAGCCTCAGGAGCAGCGGATTAAATCTCCACAATCAACATGATGTACCCTGTATCTGTGGAACACCTGAATAGACAACGAATCATCCCAAATTGAGGAGGTGGACTTTGGAAGCAACTGTAGACTTGGGGTTTGCTTTCTGCATCTAATTTGTCTCTAGTTTTCTGTTTATCTTAGTTTAGTATTTAGAGCTTATTATCATTGGTAGATTTGTTTATTGATTTGGTTGCTCTCTTCCATTTTTTCTTTTTGTGAGTGTGTATGTGTATGCTTCTTCGTGTGATTTTTGTCTGTATAGGTTTGCTTTTACCATTCGTCCTAGGGTTCTATCTGTCCGTTTTTTTGAGTTTTTTTAAGTATACTTTTTAGCATTTGTTATCATTGGTGGATTTGTTTTGGTTTGGTTGCTCCTTTCTTTCTTTTTTTAAATTAATTTTTATTTTTTTTAGTTTAATAATATTTTTTTATTATAATAACTTCATTTGGCTATTGATTTTTCTTCCTTTCTTTTTTTTTTCCTCCCTTTTCTTCTGAGCTGTTGGGCTGACAGGGTCTTGGTGCTCCGGCCGGGTGTCAGGCCTGAGCCTCTGAGGTGGGAAAGCCGAGTTTGGGACATTGGACCACCAGAGACCTCCTGGCCCCAGGTAATATCAATCAGCAAGAGCTCTCCCAGAGATCTGTGTTTCACTAAGACCCAGCTCCACTCAATGACCAGCAAGCTCCGGTGCTGGACACCCTATGCCAAACAACTAGCAAGACAGGAACATAACCCCACCCATTAGTAGAGAAGCTGCCTAAAATCATAATAAGTTCACAGACACCCCAAAATACACAACCAGACACAGTCCTGCCCACCAGAAAGACAAGATCCAGACTCATCCACCAGAACACAGGCACTAGTCCCCTCCACCAGGAAGCCATCAAAACCCACTGAACCAACCTTAGACATGGGGAGCAGACACCAAAAACAACGGGAACTACGAACCTGCAGCCTGCGAAAAGGAGTCCCCAAACACAGGAAGTTAAGCAAAATGAGAAGACAGAGAAATACACAGCAGAAAAGGAGTGAGGTAAAAACCCACCAGACCAAACAAATGAAGAGGAAAAAGGCAGTCTACCTGAAAAAGAATTCAGAGTAATGATAGTAAAGATGATCCAAAATTTTGAAAATAGAATGGAGAAATACAAGAAACGTTAACAAGGACCTAGAAGAACGAAAGAGAAAACAAACGATGAACAACACAATAAATGAAATTAAAAATTCTCTAGAAGGAATCAATTGCAGAATAACTGAGGCAGAAGAACGGATAAGTGACCTGGAAGGTAAAATAGTGGAAATAACTACCGCAGAGCAGAATAAAGAAAAAAGAATGGAAAGAATTGAGGACAGTCTCAGAGACCTCTGGGACAACATTAAATGCACCAACATTCAAATTATAGGGGTCCCAGAAGAAGAAGAGAAAAAGAAAGGGACTGAAAAAATATTTGAAGAGACTATAGTTGAAAACTTCCCTAACATGGCAAAGGAAATAGTCAATCAAGTCCTAGAAGCTCAGAGAGGCCAGGACAAATTAAACTATCAAAAATTAAATAAAACGAAAAAAATATTAAAAAGCAGCAAGGAAAAGCAGCAAATAACATACAACGGAATCCCCATAAGGTTAACAGCTGACCTTTCAGCAGAAACTCTGTAAGCCAGAAAGGTGTGGTAGGATATACTTAAAGTGATGAAAGGGAAAAACCTACAACCAAGACTACTCTACCCAGCAAGGGTCTCATTCAGATTTGATGGAGAAATTAAAACCTTTACAGACAAGCAAAAGCTAAGAGAATTCAGCACGACCAAACCAGCTTTACAACAAATGCTAAAGGAACTTCTCTAGGCAGGAAACACAAGAGAAGGAAAAGACCTGCAATAACAAACCCAAAACAATTAAGAAAATGTTAATAGAAACATACATATCGATAATTACCTCAAATGTAAATGGATTAAATGCTCAAAGAGGAAATCAAAAAGTACCTAGAGGCAAATGACAGTGAAAACATGATGGTCCAAAACCTATGGGATGCAGCAAAAGCAGTTCTAAGAGGGAAGTTTATACAAATACAATCCTACCTCGAGAAACAAGAAAAATCTCAAATAAACAACCTAACCTTACACCTAAAGCAATTAGACAAAGAACAACAACAAAAAAAGTTAGCAGAAGGCAAAAAATCATAAAGATCATATCAGTAATAAATGAAAAAGAAATGAAGGAAATGATAGCAAAGAGCAATAAAAATAAAAACTGGTTTTTTGAGAAGATAAATAAAATTGATAAACCACTAGCCAGACTCATCAAGAAAAAGAGGGAGAAGACTCAAATCAAGAGATTTAGAAATGAAAAGGAGAAGTAACAACTGACACTGCAGAAATACAAAGGATCATGAGAGATTACTACAAGCAACTATATGCCAATAAAATGGACAACGTCAAAGAAATGGACAAATTCTTAGAAAAGCACAACCTTCTGAGACTGAACCAGGAAGAGACAGAAAATATAAACAGACCAATCACAAGCCCTGATATTGAGCCTGTGATTAAAAATCTTCCAACAAACAAAAGCCCAGGACCAGATGGCTTCACAGGCGAATTCTATCAAACAGTTAGAGAAGAGCTAATACCTATCCTTCTCAAACTCTTCCAAAATATAGCAGAGGGAGGAACACTCCCAAACTCATTCTGCGAGGCCACCATCACCCTGATACCAAAACCAAAGATGTCACAGAGAAAGAAAACTACAGGCCAATATCACTGAACAACATAGATGCAAAACTCCTCAACAGAATACTAGCAAACAGAATCCAATGGCATATTAGAAGTATCATACACCATGATGAAGTGGGGTTTATCCCAGAATGCAAGAATTCTTCAATATACACAAATCAATCAATGCAATATACCATATTAACAAATTGAAGGATAAAAACCATATGATCATCTCAACAGATGGAGAAAAAGCTGTCTACAAAATTCAACACCCATTTATGAAAAAAACCCTCCAGAAAGCAGGCATAGAGGGAAGTTACCTCAACACAATACAGGCCATATACAAGAAACCCACAACAAGCATCATTCTCAATGGTGAAAAACTGAAACCATTTCTTCTAAGATCAGGACAAAGACAAGGATGGCCACTTTCACCACTTTTATTTAATACAGTTTTGGAAGTCCTAGCCATGGCAATCAGAGAAGAAAAAGAAATAAAAGGAATACAAATTGGAAAAGAAGTAAAACTGTCACTGTTTGCAGATGATATGATACTATACATAGAGAATCCTAAAGATGCCACTAGAAAACTACTAGACCTAATCAATGAATTTGGTAAAGTTGCAGGATACAACATTAATGCATAGAAATCTCTTGCATTCTTATACACTAATGATGAAAAATCTGAAAGAGAAATTAAGGAAACACTCCCATTTACCACTGCAACAAAAAGAATGAAATACCTAGGAATAAACCTACCTAAGGAGACAAAAGACCTGTATGCAGAAAACTATAAGACACTGATGAAAGAAATTAAAGATGATACAAGCAGATGGAGAGATATACCATGTTCTTGAATTGGAAGAATCAACATTGTGAAAATGAATATATTACCCAAAGCAATCTACAGATACAATACAATCCCTATCAAACTACCAATGGTATTTTTCACAGAATTAGAACAAAAAATTTCAAAACTTGTATGGAAACACAAAAGACCCCGAATAGCCAAAGCAGTCTTGAGAAAGAAAAACAGCTGGAGGAATCAGCCTCCTGGATTTCAGACTATACTACAAAGCTACAGTAATCAAGACAGTATGGTACTGGCACAAAAACAGAAATATAGATCAACAGAACAGGATAAAAAGCCCAGGGATAAACCCACGCACATATAGTCACCTTATCTTTGATAAAGGAAACAAGAATATACAATGAAGAAATTACAACTTCTTCAATAGTGGTGCTGGGAAAACTGGACAGCTACACATAAAAGAATGAAATTAGAACACTCCCTAACACTGTAAACAAAAATAAACTGAAAGTGGATTAAAGACCTAAATGTAAGGCCAGAGACTATAAAACTCTTAGAAGAAAACATAGGCAGAAAACTCTATGACCTAAATCACAGCAAGATCCTTTTGACCCACCTCTTAGAGAAATGGAAATAAAATAAAAAATAAACAAATTGGACCTAATGAAACTTAAAAGCTTTTGCACAGCAAAGGAAACCATAAACAAGATGAAAAGACAACCCTCAGAATGGGAGAATATATTTGCAAATGAAGCAACTGACACAGGATTAATCTCCAAAATATATAAAAAACAAAGAGAGGAAGTCCTCTGCTGTTTACTTAGAGACTCTGAAGCTAATTTACAATACTAGCACCAGTAATTTGAACATTAAAAAAACAACAGTAGCGAGTGGGCACGTGTGCCTGGGGAGGACGGCAGTGGTACATGTCCTGGGAGGAGACCTGGGGGCCGGGTGCACTGAGCTGCCAGCCTGGGGTCCGGGAAGCTTTCTTGATATAATCAATAATATTTAGGAGTAAAACAAATGCAGGTGTGAATGCCAATGTAGACCAAGAAGCTGAGAAGCTTCCTATTGGATCATTTAAATCACCTTAGTCATCTGATGAATATGAAAAAAAAGGGGTGGTAGATTTGTAGTTATCTACAGTGGAGAGACTTTCTAATGCCTGATGGAGTAAATGTGAGAAGGGAATAAATAGAGAAACATCAAGATTTTAAGACAGTTTTGAGGGACCAGTTAAAACTGAACACTGTAATTGTGTAGTGGCACCACTCTGAGTTATTTTCTCTAAGTGTACTGGAGGGGCCTCAGCATAGGACAAAAGTAAGCAAATAACTGCAGTTATCCTGTGTTGGGATTTAAAAAATATATATATAACACTTAAGCATATTTGCAAAAAAAGAAAATAGTTGAAAATCATAGAAAATAGTCTAACTAAGGAAAAGAATAAAGACAGAGAAAAGGGATTGAATTGAGATTAATGATTGAAGCCAAGGAATCAGAGGTTGAACAGTGTAAGTACCAAAATTAGACTACTGGAGTAATCAGAAATGATAGCCAAAGGATGAAGAATTTGAAGCTACTGCTTCCAAGTGGAGCTTTTCTGAATAATGCCAAGGTACACGTTACAGTTATGAAAGTGAGTTTCTGAGGTACGTTGACACTGAATACCCCTAGGTGTTGAAAATATCAAGCAAATGACAGATCAGGGTGTTGAATTGTTTATCCACTTGATTGTTGAAACCAATGTAAGTGATGAGCTGTCTCTTGAGTAGAAAGAATGAGACTAAATCAAGTGTAAAATTCCATAATAAAGAATGAACAAGAGCAAGAAGTTAGTAGAGGGCTGCATTACGGCTTTCATGGGTCCGGGGCGCTATTACCTTCATGATCCTCTTCCTCCATTAAAAATAATTAAATAAAAATTATACTTTACAGCTTCTCTGGTTTAATGACAAATATATTAACATTACATATTGAGACATTTTTTCAATCTAAAACTTCATTCATTCTCTTCCTTCTGATTTTAACAGAAATTACTACATTTCTGTGGGCCTCTAAAACTACCGTAGGCCATAGGCACTGTGTCTACTGGATAAGTTGGTGCTGAACACGTCAGGAGAAATGCAAATCAATCAAACCCAACCCCAACTTAAATTACCAGACAAGGCTGTTAAAACACTTATGATGACTATATCTTCTATGCCAAAATGTTTAGTAGAAACATAGAAGATATACAAAAGACCTGAATCAAACATCTAGTGTTGAAATATATACTGTATGGGATAAATATACAGTGAATGTGTAGATGAATGGGACTTGCAGAATGGTAGCGTATCTTTTCCCTAAAAAGCAACAGGTAGAAAAACATTCAAAAAACCAACCATTCCCCAAACCTAGAAATTTAACAAAACCATACATCACACAACAAATTGAGTGGTATTTATCCAAGGAATACTGCTAGAAGCTTCCAGTTTCCTGTTCCTCTTGTAAAGATCTTTGAAGTCACTACTCCATCCCCCAAACAAGTGAAAAGCCAAAAGAGACTAAAAATTGACAAGTCTTCTTTAATCTGTAAAGGAAGAAACAGAAAAAACACTGCCCCCCAAGATGGAGAGACAGACAGGCAAGCACAGGGAGTCACAGCTTACCAGAGCTGAGACTCACCTCGGGAATCGGTGCTCAGTAGGGAAACCAGAACTGTAATTGATGAACTGCTAGAGGCTCAGCATGGATCAGTCTGAGAATTAAAACCTCCAGAGGGACCTAGTCCCTCCTCCCCCCAGTATTGTGAGATTTACCTTCAGGAACATGATCAAGGTCCCACAGATTATGGGAGAAAAATCCTTCCATATTTCAGGCAAAGTGAGGGGAAAAGGAATACTAAAACCTGGTTAGAACAGCTGCATCCCATGATATTTTAGCCAGGGTCTTCTGCTTGTCATCCACTGAACATAATGGCAGAGTAGTTAAACCAGGGTTGCGCAGGCCAAGAGTACCTGCAGTTCTGCTGCCTGAGGGGCTGGCCAGATTGAGAGAATAGGAAAATCACCAGGCCCAGGGGAACGGTCAAAACAATGGCAACCCCAAGGCAATCAGTCAGGGAAGGCCAACATCCCAGCTGCCTCAAGGCGTGATACCCATCAAGTCAAGCATTTGTAAGTGTAGAAACACATACTCAGACAAGCCAAAAATATAACAGGGAAATCTGAATAAGGAGACAGACGCAGTGGGCCTCAATAAGCTCCGACATATCCCTAGTGCTCTGGAAGTCTGAGCACATGTACAAGGCAGCACATGCACGCTTAGGAGAGACCGGAGGGGGCTCCAACTACCTGTAAGTCAGGATGAACATGAAGCTTTGCAGGAGCAGAACATAAAAGCTCAGGCAGCCTTCTAAACTGCCTGAAATGTAAATGTGTTCCCCAAACCACACACAGAGACATCACAAAGAATGGAAGTCTTACTGGCTCTATGTTCTTAAGCACAACCTCTGACCAACCTGCAGCCAGTCACTAAGTTATGCTTCCAAGGAGTGGCACATAGGAAGCCAGACTTAAAAATAAAAACAATAATTAAAAACAAACAAACAAAAAGAACAAGCAGTATCATCATTGGCCTCATACTGCAGGAGAGAGATGATATTGAATTAGTCTATGCAAGTCAAATTAACACAGACAAGCAAATTCCAACAACAAGCCCCAGTGGCATCATAATTTAGAACTGATCAACATATTACCTAAAACGTCCTGTTTTCACCACCACCACCAATAGCAAAATTGTAAGACCAAAAAAAAAAAAAGAAAGAAAGAAAGAAAGTAACCCAAAAAGAGGAGACAACAAAAACCAGTACAACTGTCTCTGTGAGGGCCCACGTGTTGAATTCAGCAATCAAAGCTATTATAAATATGTTCATAGGGTTAAAGAAATTAAAATATGGCAACAAAGACTCAACAACTACAGAATATCAAGATAGAAAGTTTAAAAAGCACCAAATACAAATTATGATATTAAAATTACAATACAAAAATGAAAGACAATCACTAAAGGAGCTCAACAGAAGATCTGAACTTGCAAAAGAGATAATCTGCTAACTTGAATGTATATTAAGAGAAATATCCAATGTGAAGAACAGAAAGAAAAGAAAGAATGATGAAAAATGAGCAGAGCTTCAGAGATGTGTGGGAGCAGCAGAGAGAAAGAGAAAGAAGCAGAAGAATAATTGAAAATAATTGCTGAAAAATCCCCATATTTATTATTTTTTAAAGAAGTGATGGCTATTTTTGTATGACCCACTTCCTCATCCGCTTGTTGCCACCAAATATATAACTAGAGTCAATTCCAGTGTGATCCAGGGAAGTAAGCTCAAATTTCTGAACCAGCAGAGAGAGCTTGTGCTGCAAATAACTGGAGCATGTAGTTAATTCATATCAGCAGAAACCTGGGGGATATTTCATGAATGAATTCTAAGAATGCTAGTCACAGAATAATGTAATGTAACATTAGAATAGGTTGAATTTACTGTTTTGGGTATACTTAATGATTTTGGATTAAAAAAATGACTAGCTTTGCATAGCTGGAGGTGACTCAAACAGTTTGAAAAATTGACTGAAACTTGATCTTAAATTGTATTGGCTTAGATTCAGTTAGGTTGAGATACTAAAAATACCGTAGAAAAAATGAAGAGAAAAAATCCTAAAGGTTTAGAGAGGTAAGAATGCTGTAGTGTATTTATCATGTGCTACTGGCAAAACCATCTGCCTGATATATCCTCCAGCAGGTCAAGAGTATGTTCACTTCACTAAGGCTTAAGCTGCATTAATGAGGTCTCCGACATCATCCTCATAAACTCCATTGTGGTTGGTATGTAGACCATAAACGATGATGAGAAACAGCAACACTGAGATGGGTGAAATGATTTCCAGGAGTATAATTACATCCAGAGCAACAGACACCAACTAACAGTACTTAATCATCAGAGACAAAATAATCATAAATACTGTAATAGGCAGCAAGAATTAAGTAGAAATCAAAATACTTTGACATAATCTTTGCAGTGGTCAAGTAATGATGGATTATTAGCAATAAAATATGAGGTCAATATACTAAAATATTACTTGATGTATACTACAGAAAAAAATCTTCATATTAAGAGAAGATTTATTTGTATTGTCACAATGGAAAGTGATAAACTTTTAAGAAATTTCTGGACTTTATTCAAAGTTCTGTAATCCCTTGATTCAGAGAGGCTAGATTTCACTATGGAAAGACTTTACAACATTGACAAATATAAATGTAATTATGATTCCAAGGCTATCTCTAAAGGAATTGGGATAATTTATAAAGGTGACAGAATACCAGCAAATGATAATTATTCAGAACTTTTGAGAACATATAGACTTTAAACTTTAATGCAATTTTCTGAGGACCAAAACAATATTCTACCTATGGTTGTCAGAGCATAAAAGGATTTTTGACATAAGGTCAGCTCACAGTGAGATAGTGAGCTTGCAGACCCACTTATAATTATTTTATTTTGTCAGTTTTTAAATGCATAATTGAAATAAGCATAATCTATATCAGAGGCTTAAGAAATGACCTCAATTTTGGCAGGTATACATCTTATTTTCTTTTCCATATTCATAATAGGCATAATCAGAATCCCAACATTGGCTCCTGGACCAATGCATTGAGAGACACTTTTATTTACCATAAATTATGGCCAAACTCTGTTAATACCTACCGTCCAGATGTAATTATTGCACATCTTTCACTCAGAAAAGCATCTAGTTGTGCACAATAAATTAAAATGTTCATCTAATCTATTATAGTATGTACAATGCTGTAAATTACACTTATCAGGATAAGTAACAGGGAATTGCAGAAATTAGTAACGACCTGGAAGATGTAGAGATATAGATTCCTACGACATCCTCACTTACTTGGCTGTATTTCTTATATAAAAGGCAGATGAATCTTAGTGACAAATTGTGGCTTATAATAATCTTAATTAGATGGCAGATTCAACTGCAAATGCTCTCCAGGTATGTTATCTCACCTGGAACAAATTTTACCCAGCACTTGGTTCGCAGCTATTGATCTGGCAAATGCCTCTTCTCTATACGAATTTACATGCATCACCGTAAACTGTTTGCTATCAACTGACTGACATAGCAGTGCAATTTCAAGGTCTTGTCTCAGGACCATGCCAGCTCTCCTATTCTTGTCCATAATCTTTCCAGTGCTATTTGATGCCTAATCTGTGTATTTATGCCAGTCTCTAATAACGTAAGTAAAAGCTTACTTTCAATTTCTATACTTATTGTGGGGCAGTAACAAAGAGTTTTCAAATCAACACTAGACAATGGACCTTACTTTGAGTACCACTGATTAAGTTCACCAAGAACTTAATTGTAACCCATGGAAAATCACAGTGGTCAATTAAATTCATGTGTCATGCTGACTGGACCTAGTAAGAAAAAAACTAGCAAGTCTATAAGATGCATGTCTCTTACCAGTGGCGTGCATCTCAGATAATGGGAGGGCAACTCATTGTTAATAAGGGTCATGAATCCAAGACCCTGTGGTGAAATTTCTGTCTAGAGGTCTTGACCTATACAGGATAGACCCAAAATAAAAGACAATTTGTTATATCTTGCACTGACTATGACTAAAAAAGAGAAAAACAATTCTTAAAGGGGCTTTTTCAATTTTAGAGGGAATAAAAATCATACACAAGTGTGTGTTCATGGCTCATTAATGAGGTAACCATAAAGTTGACATTCTGAGTAGGGCTCAGAGCAAGAGAAGGCTCTGCAGCAATTTCAGGCTGCTATGAAAGCTATTCTATTATTTTTCCCTCATGACAAAACAGATCCAAATATAATCTATGTATCCTCGACAAACAGAATGTTCTATAGAGCCACTGTAAAAGCCTTTATAAGAGAATCATTAAACAGATTTCAAGAGTTCTGAAGAAAGACCGTGCTCTTTTTCCTCTAGTTTTGAGAAACAGGTCTTATTATTGGACTCTAATAGAAAATAAATGTTGCTCATACAATCAAGTAAACTTCTGATTATAATTTGTGTTCTGTCTGATCCAACTTGTTATAAAATCATTCATGCACAAGTGTAACCTATCTTCAATTAGAAATAGGTTATTACATGATCAGGCTTGAATAGTTCTTCATGATAAAAATAAATTCCAGATGCATATGGCTCAGCTTCCATTGCATCTGATCTTGTTACATTTCTCCTTTATTTCATTCCATAGCAATGTACACACAGACAGTTTCTCAACAACAGTGGATTTAGGAAGAAAAAAAATGTTTGGTTACAGGTGGTGTTGCTTAATATGCAGGCATTAATGGAAACATTTAGTGCAGTACTAACATTCTAATTGACCGTCTTCCTGACACACAGTAGTGCCTAAGTTCTCCTTAGGCAGCCTTTGACTATTGCATCTGATCGTCCTGTTTTGACTGAAAATATTGCAAAATCACAATGATGCAAGGGCAGCGTTCAAAACTTTGACCAGATGTTAGGATCTTAGAAAGATCAAGATTGGAAGATTATTAACTTGGAAATCCAAAAAGGAGATATGTGGCTGGACTTCTCAGAAGGGGTAGAGTGAGAAGATACTTGTGTTATATTTGAATGTTTACCAAAGAATATCTACTGCAGAGTCAACTCTTAATAATCAGAAGAAAAAGATTACATGATCTATGGATACCAGTCATTCTCTTTAATTTGTTGTGTGCATCATGTGCCCATGTTCAAAGTGGCCATGACACTAGTCCCTTGGAGGCCAAGCACGAACTCAGCAATGTGAATTTTCCTTGCTAAGGCTGATCTTACTACAACTGCTGCTGAGAAAACCTGCCAAAACTGAGACCATTTCTTGAGCCCCTGATATATTCAATAGTAACCTCCCTCTAAGAAGAGCAACTAGTCACCGGATAGCAAAATGACATTGGACCCCTTTCTTGAGTAGGCAATCATTTACCTGTAATATTCCCTTTAATTCTGGATATGGATTTGCCTTCTTACCTTAAATGATTCTGTTAACACCATTATCTGTAGACTTATAGAATGCCTTATTTGGAGTCATGGTACCCAACCCAACATTGTTCTTGGAGAAATGTATTTCACAACAAAAGTTACACAGCAATGTGTTCACGCCCATAGATTAGTGGTCTCCCTGCACAGTGCATCTAGAGGCAACTGGTCCAACAGTATGGTAGAAAATTCTCTGTAAGATTAAAGAGCTGTTTACAGGAGGGATGTTTCTGATATTTTATGATGCAACAAAAATGCTTGGATTCAAGGATGAAGTGGTGGAACTGAGTGCAGCCTTTCTCACTATTAGACTATAACCTCCCTGCAAAATTTTTGCTTCCTGTCTCTGCAGCTCTGGGTTGGTTTAGAAGTCTTAATTTCTAATGGTAAGAATGTTTCTATCAAGTGATACCAAAATAATTACATCGAATTAGAAGTTGATATAGCCACCTGGGTGTTTTGTTCTCATTTCTATGAACCAATAGGCAAAGAAGGAGCTAACAGTTACTGCTGAAGTTATTAAATTATCAAAGACAGACTGTGTTACATTTACACAATTGAGACAGAATATTTCTGACCTAGGGATTTTTTGTGAGGTCACTCTTAAACATAAATGAAATATTACAGGGCACAACAGGAAGGACCTATGAGGATACAGACCCTTCAGGAATGAAAGTTTGGATCATCCTTCCATGTTACTGAACACTGACCAGCTGAGCTGGTGGCTGAGATCAAAAAGGATATGAAATTGGCAATGAAAGGAATTACATAAACCACTGAACCTAAATATAAAAATGAAGATTATAGTAACTATGCATATTTTCTTCCCTGCTTGTTATATTTCTAGTAATTAATTGATATTAACAAATTTTTATTTTTCTACCTTTTTTCCTCTTTCCCTTTAGTATTTCCAGATAATATTTATTTTTTATGGACAACTCTATAGTCTTTAAACTGCAAGGATATTCACAAAGGATTGTGACTAAACTAAAAGATAAAATGGCCCAAATATTCTTTCATGACTAGTGCCCTGAGATGGATACCAAGATACCTCTTGGATGAAAGGATGAGAGTGTCTTCGTTCATGTGAAGGATATGTGGATCTTATTGAGGAAAAGTATGTTACTGTTTCATAGAAGATCAGTATGTTTAACAAGATACGTGTGGATGCTGGGTGGGCAACGTATTTAGCTCTTGTCCCTCAGAGCTCCTCGGCCTGTTAGGAACTAGGCAGCGCAGCAGGAGGTGAGTGCACGGAGAGCGAGCGAAGCTTCATCTGCCGCTCCCATCGCTCACATTACTGCCTGGACCATCCCCCCTACCCCCGTCGTCCGTGGAAAAACTGTCTTCCACGAAACTGGTCCCTGGTGCCAAAAAGGTTGGGGACCACTGTCTTAGCTCCAAAATTCCTTTGGAATCTATTTGGACAGGCTCAAGCTAGGGTTCTACAACCTTCATTTCCCTTACTTCTTTATCAGGGGCTTCCCATTAGATTCTGGCAGTAGGATAAACTAAAGGAAAATTCGGAAGCAAGGTTAGAGGAGAAGTGTCTTGTGTTTCCATCTCTGATTGCTGTTCCTTTCAGCATTGTCCACATAGCCACAGAGTACCCCAGCAGAACCAGTTTAGCACTGTAACAAAAGCTGGTTCTAGCCTCCAGTTTGTTCTGGCCTCTGGAATCAACATCAATGCACTCTTCAAACGTATCCCTCCTTTAAGACTTGGATCTCGAGGAGACTCCTCTGAGCTTCTAGAATGCTTCTCATTTTCCCAACCACAGACATGGTAACAATTTCTTGCAGTTACTAACTTGGGGTTACCACATTTCTTTGTTTGCTCCTTCAGCTTCCATATACCTGTGTAACCAATTTCTTATACTAAATCCTTTATATTACCTCATGCAATTTCCATTTTACTTAGTTGACCCTGACTGATACACTTAAATGCATTTTCCAACCTTACTAAGGAATATACATAATTATATAACCTTAGCTGCATCTTGCAAAGCTCAGGGACAAAGCATAGCAGGGTCCAGCTAAAAATTTGACCTAGCTCTGGCAGCTACTTTCCTCTCATTTTATTTTCTCTTTCTTCTATTGGAGGTAAATTCAGTTCCAAGGGTATTCTGCATTTTTTATTGGCTCCCCAAAGTTTTATAGTCTACAATTTGAAAATATTTATGTGGCTGCCATCCACTGTATCTTCTTTCTCAACTCCAAGTTATATATACATATGTATGTGTATGTGTATTCATTACCAAAATAAACAACTTCTTAAGACTACTTTCATGTAGAATGCTATTACAGAATTGTTTCTCAGAATTCCAGAACTGAAACTTAAACTTAGTTGTAACAGACATCTTGTTCAGAAACTAAATATCAACTAATGTAATGCCCAATATAATACATAAAAATGTAAATGTATTTTCATATATTCCAACAAAATAAGAAAAAATATTAGTTCATCAAATATATTTTTGCAGTTTAGTTACCTCTTGCTTTTCTTTGTGTGAGGCCATCCTGTTACACAGTTGAAACCACTGAGAAAGTATGAGTTCAGCTGCCAAAGATGATTATGCTGCTAGTTAATAGCGAAGCTTCATCTGCTGTAGTTCAGAATGATTTGCTAAACTCCAAAGTTTAAGGTAATAACTATTTTGTAATACTAATTCCCATTACGTATGGTGCCTTCATGTGTTTTTTTTAATACCTTTCAAGAGATGACAAGACCTCTTAAGTTAGCAAGCACATACATTTTTTGTCTCCTCAGTACATTACACTTGTTACACATTTGATGAATTTATATTTATTGAATCAATGCAATATACTTAATCATAAAAAAAAAAGATTTAGGATCTAGTCCTACCACTTCCACGATATAGTTATGATATTCTTTCACCTAACACTCACTTGTAAGAGCTATCTAGATTCATTCTCCATGATTCCATATAATTCTATACTGACAACAACAATAGCTAGTTCCAAAATGAAAAAATGTAGATAGTACATATTTAAAACAAAGTTATATCCAACAAGACATAGAAACACATTGAGACATTGATAAATGTTACTCGTGGTGTTCCGAATTCAAGAGAAACAGCTGGATAATTTAATAATAGGTATTGGGAATATCAGGCTTTTATTGTATATAACAGATGGCTACTTTATAATATATATAAAACTAAATCCCAAGAGAACTTAAAACATAAACATTAAAAACATAAAAAAAGATCAAAGCTCTTAAAAATTCATAAGAAGATATCTTTATGACCTTGAATCTGAAAAATGAAAGGAATTCTTAAACACAAAACAAAGAACACATGTGTGTGCATTTGTGTGTATATGATATATATATGTGTACATGATATATATGATATATATGTTGTATGTCAGATAACAAATGCACACACATACGATATACACACAAAGACTCACTCACACCAAAAAGAAAAGAAAGAACAATGTGACGAACTGAGGGAAGACGTGAATTATATATAGTAAACTATAACTTTTCAGAGTATATAAAACCTCTCCAAATCAATAAGATTAAGATAAATGATCCTGGAACTTCCCTGGTGGCACAGCGGTTAAGAATCTGCCTTCCAATGCAGGGGAAGTGGGTTCGATCCCTGGTCAGGGAACTAGATCCCACATGCGTGCCGCAACTAAGAGTTCGCATGCCACAACTAAGGAGCCTGTGAGCTGCAACTAAGGACCCTGCTGGCCGCAACTAAGGAGCGTATGTGCCACAACTAAGGAGCCCGCCTGCCGCAACTAAGACTGCCAACGCAACCAAAATAAATAAAATTAAAAATAAACGTAAAAAAGAAATATAAATGATCCAAAAAGAAGGTCAAATCTATGAAGACAATTTCACAAAATGAAAGATGCAAATGAACATGTTTAAATATTTTCAATCACCTTAATAAATCAGAGTATTGCTAATTAATTGAAATAATGAAGATCACTGACTAACTGTAAGCTTGGAAAAATTCAAACAAATTTAGGAAAATCAACTGTTTGCAAAGATGTGAAAAAATGTTGTCCAAATTTCACAAACATACTGACTTGAGACCACACACGTTTTTTATTTCCCACTTCCCTGTGGTTTAGAAGTCCAGGCATGACTTAGTTGGGTCCTTTACTGAGAGTCTCATAGGTCTGAAGTCAGCCCCAGCTGAGCTGCAACTTCATCTCGGGGGCTGAACTGAAATTTCATCTGCAATTTCAGCTAGGGACAGGTTGCTGGCACAAGCTATATCCTTGTGACTGTAGAATACGTACATGGCCACTTGCTTCTTCAAAGCCAGCAATGAAGAGAGAGAACTTCTCCTGCTTCAGTGCCCTCAGCTTAAGAGTCTCTGATCTATGGAGATCAAAGGATTCAGTCCCAGCTGAAATTATCTTCCATTTGATTAACTTAAAAGTTTAGGGACCTAATTACAACTACAAATCCTTTCACCTTTACCATATAACCTTACATCACAGGTGGGATATGCCACGTTCTATTAATTAGAAGAAAGTTTCAGATTGTGGCCACACTCAAGCAGAGGGAAATATAGTCAGCCCTGTATCTGTGGATGTGATCTACGGCTGGATGCAGAACCCGTGGATAGGAGGGCTGACTGTACTATGCCATTTTATGTAAGGGACTTGAGCATCCTCGAATTTTGGTACTGGCGTGGGCCCTGGAACCAATTCCCCCAGGATATAGAGGGATGGTTGTACACAAAGCCTGGATATCAAGGGGCATGATTCTCTGGGGCCATCTTGGAAGTCTACTCATCACAGTTTGTGAAAACATTTATGAGAACAATTACTTGGTGACTAATTAAATTAGAAAAGTGTATGTATTACATTTCAGTAACACCATTTCACAGGTATGTAGGCAACAGTAAAGTTTCTACATATATACCAGGAATTTGGATGAATATTGTAGCATTCTTTGTATAGTGAAAAACAGGGGATAAATAATTAGTGTTATATTAATGGTTGAAATGCTGTATACAAACTAAAGAAAATGATTTAGATCTAATTAGAGATAGATAAAAGAAATAACTTATTGATTAGAAGAAAGCCACAAAACAATAAATAGGACATATATTTAAAACTCCCTTGAATGGATTAAAACAGACTTGAAGTCTAAATATCAAATTCATGTTTACTGTTTCCTTTTGAGAAAGACTGATATTGAATGAAATCGAGGGTGTGGCTTTTAAGTGAAAATATTTTGGTCACGTTTTATACGTTTTTATATTTTAAAACATGAAACAAATAATGCAAAAAGGAGGCATCATATAATGGTTAGTACATGGACTCTGAAGCCAAACTGGATTCAAATTCTGACCCAGCCATTTATTAGCTTTGTAAATTTGGATAAGTTAAAAATATTCTAAAATAGATATACTAAATGGAAAATAATGATGGGGATTATAATAACAACATTACATGGTTGGAATAAACTTGTCATATAACATATATATGAATATAACAACAGTCATATAACATACATATGAATATAACAACTGTCAATTTTTATAGGTATGTATCAATATAATAAGCTTGTCATATAACATATATATGAATATAACAACTGTCATATAACATATATATGAATGTAACAACTGTCAAATTTTATAGGTGTGTATCAATATTTGATACAATAATTAAATTTATAGTTTTAAATTTTTAAAAATTTTAAAAAAAAATAAGAGTAATAAAAAATTCTTTATTAGCATAGCCTGCTAAAAATCAACCTATTAAACTGAGAACAAAAATGATTTTATAAATGTACTTTTAAATTATTAAAGATCATTAAAAAAACTTCCTATTGTGTATAAATGTACTGGTCACCTAACTGACCTCATGATATAATTTTTGGTCTTGCCGTTCTGCTAATATTAACAATAAGTCACAATGTATAACATAATAGTTCAAGAATTTCCCATTATTATTTGAATGTTCACTCATCTTGTGTCTTGTATGAACAGGGGTATATTGCTGGCAGTGGGGAAAAAAAAAACCTTAAAATACCTCATCATGGCATTTTTATTACTGCCTAATCTACTTCTGTCAAATGATTGTGCCTAGAATCATGGAAACATTTCTGAAATTTATGTTGGAATGAGTGAAGCACACCAAGTTATAAATGACAGCTATTTTCCTCTGTTTATTTTCAGATGTGTAAAATAGTAGGTACAGTGGTGTCTACTATTAGTGCCTACCACTATTAGAATGTGAGTGGTGCTCACATTCTTCCTCTCCACTGAGCTATATCTAGAATATACTCTTTTCCATCAGTGACAGTATTTCTTTATCAAGGTGATTCTTAATTATTCTTATGTGGTGTCTATGGGGAAAGGGGCCTATATCTCTATAGGAGACATCTAAAAATGCAGTTATCACTAAAACTGTTTCTTCAACCAAATGTAGCAAGGAATAAAAAGAAATATAATGGTAACCTAGTTAAGAGAGATTTAAGAAACTTAATCTAATACAATGTAATGGACTTTATTTGAATTCCAAATCTAACAAAATGTAAAGTAAAATGTGAACACTGACTAGATATATGATAATATAAAGGATATTAATAGCATGTTAATAATGTTTTAAATTGGTATTTGATACAAAATAATAGTGACGGCAAGGGGGCCTGCTAAATGAAATAGAATAGACATTTGTTGAAGTTGAGATCTGGATGGATCAGAGTCATGATATATTTCCCTCTACTTTTTAATATCTTTGAAATTTTCCATAATGAAAAGTTTTAAAAGATAAAGAATTAAATTTCTTCGTTGCCCAGCCTTCTTAAACCAGAAATTTACCAATCTGAGTTTCAGACTGTCCAAGGAAAAATATTTTCTAACATCTTTGTACAACCTAAGACACCAGTTACATTAGTTTGAGATTTAACAGAGGAATTTTTTTAAGATTTTGTCTCACTACTTAAGTTCAGATATGTTTAAAACCAACTCTAATAAAATATGGCAGAAAAAGGAACAAAATGTAAGAAAGTACTAACAGTAATTCTGTCTGGGCAGAAACAGAACAAAAACCAGAACACCTCCTGGTGACCCTTGAGGGCTCTGCTATCAGATACTCTTAAGTAATAGTCATTCCATAGAAAGGGCCCACTCCTTTATTGTTTAACCAAATTATACTGCGTGTTTATAGATTGTATCAGAATTACTGTAAAGGGTTATGAGTGGATTTTCCAGAATGGCACTTTAAACACAGCATGATTGATTCTTTGGTTCATTCTCCCAAACATTTTTATTGTTGACAAAGCTTCTCGGAATATTCTAAATGTTACAGGTCGACTGTGACAAAAAACATGTATTTATGTGTTTGTAATTTGCTTCATGTACTGCATACAAAAACTTTATGAACCTGACTGCAGTTACTGCAATGTTCTTTTTAAAATAACTTCTATATTCCCTAGTAATATCCTCCAAAAGGAGAAATGGGAACATTCATTACCTCATAATTTTGCTCTGTAACTACTTCCCTGATATCATTTTTAAGATGTCTTTCTTAATTGATTTAAAAAAGAAAAGACTGGAAAATTGTTTTCCCTATGTCTTTATAGAAATTACAGAGTATTCACCTTGTGCTTTCTCTTTACTTGAATATATTTCTCAATATGGAAAAGACATAGAGCTTCTCTGTTTTTCTTCTTCAGCAGTTTCTATACCTCAGTGTGCCTTTGAAATTGAGAATGGTAAACTCTCAGCAGCAGCTGCTTATATAAGCTGTGCCTCTTCTTTAAATTAACTTATATTGATTTTCTGTTTATGCCTTTGTTCTAATAATAATGAGCAATATTCTTAAGGCTATCCAGATTTAGTTGGTTAAAACATACTCAGGAGATCCATCCATGAATTTGTGGGTGTGATAATTTGACTCAATTTTGATGAGATCACAACTATGTGAAGGGCCTGCTAATTTGTTTCTGTTGTTGTTTTTAGGAAAATTATTCCATTCCTTTCTGAATCATAAAATAAGTAAATAAAAAAATCACCTGTCTTGAATCTTCAAATATGATTTTTATTTCTTTCCCAATTCTCCTTTGTATCTAGTTATACCTTTGATAATTCAACAGCAGGTTTAAAGAAATACAACTGTATCAGTAAAAAACAATAAACTACTGAGTTCTGTTAAACAAACCATCAGCATATTATCAAAATCATTTTATGTAACTAAATCAAACCATGTAGTAAAAATGATTACTCGGGTGGGTTCTTGTCCATTTAACCTACATATGAAACTCATTCTGCATCCCATACAGTGACTTTTTCCTTAGCAAATATTGCTTCATCTGCTGGGACTCTCACTTCAAGTTTAATCAGATTCTTTTGAATTGTGATTCAACATTCCCTTTTTAACATCCTGACATCAACTGAAATGCTAAGTATCATTGAAAGTCAAAACATTTAACATATCACAAGAAGCTGATTTCTGAGTACTTTATTTAAAATTGAGTTCCCAGCATTTGTTGAAAATAAACCATGAAGGTTCTGACCCCAGTGAAAGACAATAGATAAATGGTGCGTGACCTCCATGAAAATTTTTCCCAGCGGTGGTCTATTATTTGCATTTGAAGTCGTGTCAGTTATTATTTCTCAGTGGAGTTATCCTATGCTTAAATGTTTTTTTATTTAAAAAGCAAAATATTAAATTAAATGAAAAGATATACTCAATAAAATCAAATTCAGTTAACTCTAAGATCTTACAACAAATAAGTATCATTCTTCAGAATATAAGGTCAAATGTGCTATTCTGCCCTGAAAAGCTACAAGATTACATCAAATGTGTTTTTGTATCCCTCAACTCTTACCCAGAATAATCAAAATGTAATGTGAATAGCCACCTATCATAAAAAATGTTTTCATTACTTTTGTGCATTCTGTTTCAGCAAAGCACTTAGACCACATCAGTTTTTAGAGTATTATCTCTTTGAGAAACTCTAAAACATAACCTTTGTAGTGTAATTTAAAGACCTGTCAATATTATGAAGTTCATTAGTACTAAAATAATAACAGATTTTAAAACTCATGAACAAAAATATGCAAAGTAAAATATAATAGGATTTTTAAAATATATAGGGAGTGCTTTATATGCAGAATGATTCCATGAAGTCCCTTTGGAGTAGGTACTTTCTTAATAGGAAAGAATATTTTTTTGTGAATTAAAAGGTCTTTTCTTTAACATTATAAGCAACTTTTTTTTACTGGGTCATAAGTTGAATGACAACATAAGGTCTGATATTTCTTGAGTGTTACTAGATAGGGGAGAACAATAAAACCAGTTCTGGGATGCAAGATGCTAGCTGGACAGCCAGGCTGAGTAATCAGCCAAATCCGGCTTACTCACCACCTTTGAAGGTTCAGGATTTAAATTTGTGACCCAGAGTAATTACAGGTCACTTTGAATCACACACTTTCAAATTCCTTGTAAAAGTTTTAATTAAGAACAAACTTTAAAATGCCACTTTAAATAAAACTTACCAAAAATTCAGCAAAAGCAATTACTGTACTTTTTGACTATGCTTTTTTTAATGGGTTAAGTACAAGTTGTCTGATCCCTTTTATTGTTTAGAGTGCCTTTAGCAAATATAAAATAAATAAAGCAAAACCTCTCAATGGCTTGACATAATAGAACTTTATTTCTCATGCATTCAAACTGAAGTGGCTGTCGCTGTTTGGGAGGAGGTGACTTAGGGGCACAGGATTCTTCTATCTCAGAGCTCTACAGAAGGGAAAGTACAGGGAGAATTGAGTCCTAGACTCAGCTAAAAGGAGCGCATATCACTTCCACCCATATCCCATTACCCAATCTCATGGCCACACTTAACTGCAGGGAAGCTGGGGGCTATCATCCAGCATTGTAACCAGAAACAAGAACAAATGTACTTAATTATCATCCAGCAGTTGCTACCATCCCACCAAAGCAGAACCTTCTATTTTTTATGAAAAAGGCTTGGCAGGACATGTGCAGACTTGGAAGAACAATTATATCGAACAGAAGTTTGAATTCAAATATCGTTTTCTCCTATATAGAGATGAAGTCTCTATATGGGAGATGCACATATTAATTTTGCCCTGATTGGATTTGTATGCCAATGAAATCAAATAACAATAAAATATAATTAAAAACTTGACATTTTAACATTTTCAAATGAATGATTCTAAATCAATAACATCTGCTCTTCTGGAATATATTTCCATCTTGTTTTCCTGTCACATGTTAGAATCTCAAAGATAGGAATGTATAACAAAATTAGTTAGTGACAAGAGTGTATATAATAAGCACATTATGAAGGATAAGATGATTTTCCCTTTCGTCTTTTTTACATAAATTAAAGGTTACAATTGTGCGTACAGCAGCAGTTTTTTCTCCTCTTTCTCTCTTATCAAGGGTATATACTGCCTGTACCACCATTGTTATCATAGAATGAAACCTGGATGTTTGATCATTGCTTATTGTAATTCCAGTTCAGGGCTACTAAAGTTCTAGTTTAAATAATCATTTCATCCTGTTTAGTCTTAATGATAAAATTACACTCACAGAAAAGATAACAAAATTGGAAAAGGTGACTATTTCTGAATCAGTGTAAACTAGGGCTATAAATCTAATCATAAGACTCAGTTAAGAACAATGTCTTATAAAGCTAAGAAACTAATAGCACTGCAGAATACATACCACCAATTCAAGTTACTTTTTAAAGCAAATAATTTTTTTTTTCCTTTGGGGTGGATGCTAATATCCCATCGGATTCAGCATATTTATATTTCCAGCTAAGTACAACCTAGATTTTTCAAAAAGTTACTACAACAAATTGTAAGAATTCATGCTGCAGCATGGATATCTTGCTGAGCTAGGCAGGGCCTCTGAAGAGTTTAGCTTAATGCTGCTTCTCATGGCATATTGGCCTATTTGCAAAGCAGTGAAAGAGCAGAGCCTGGGATGAGTAATTAATAAGTTCCCACTAAAGTTACAGATCATTATTAGCTCAGTAATTTAATTATTAATGTTTCAGGCAAATTTCGGTAAGAAAAACAGAAAGCAGTCTAGGTATTTTAATCACAGAGAATGGGAACAGCAAATCCATGGCAACATCATTAGAAAAATCTGTAGGGCAGCAAGAGACTGGGCTCCTAGACAAACAAACAGGAAGAAGGGAAACCCAGAAATCAGAAGAGCTAATGCCCCAGAGCTGGCATATATGAGTCAACACCTACTCTGCAGTGGAAGAGGATGCTGCTTTTAATTCTCGACCTGCCCAAAATGGGCAACTCCATCAAAGCCCAGAACCACTGAAATTGGGCTGCTCTGCCCTGGTCACTGGGGACCAAGATAAACACACCACTTCCACCTAGACAGAAAGCAACAATGGTAGGAGCCAAGGCCAAAAAGATTTTTTTTTCCCTCCTTCCATTTTGCTACTCCAGTTCCGTTCCCCTTACTCTTTTGTTGACCTAGTCTTTCTAGTAACTTGGTAACCAGTTTCCTATATGGACTTCTCTCCTTTTGAAATAAGGAGTATAAAGTCTGTTTTTCTTTGCATCAGTAGAGCGGTTTTCCTCTATGCATGGGCAACTAAGATACTTGCTATTCATACATCCAGCTCACCAGGTCTAATCTGCCTGCCAGCGAGGTAGTGGACCACTATGATGTCCTACATGATGTGGAAACAATTAAGTTTCATGAGTAGTAATTATGGAAGAGGCAGTATCAACAGAGCTTTGATCTAAGACAGTGAAGTTGGACAGTTGGTCTGCAATTTGAAAGTACCTCCTTCTGACGGTCCTGGGTAACCAATATATAGGAAAAAAAAGCACGAGGGGAGTATTTTTCAGCTCTCCACATTAGTAGCTGAATATTAAATGCCTTTCTCTGTTAATTGTTCCAATAAAGAGATCACAGCTTGAAGAGTAGCTACAAATGCAGTCACTAACAAATTATCTAGATCATGCTTTGTAAAGGACTCCTGTGGTGAGTACTCATCTTAGATACAGGTATCCTTACACTCCATACCATTACTTAAGGTTCATCTATATTTCTCTTTCTCAACTTCCTTTTAAATAATTTTCCAATCTTTTTCTGACTATCCTATCACACAGTTTGGTTCTGTGTTACTGGTTATGAATCAGTTATCAACTTAGTCCTCTGGCTACATCCCCATCAAAGAACAAGGCACGGTGGATAACCATATATGCTCCTTGACCTTTTGCCTAGTGGGATGGAGCTCTGTGAGGGGACTGTGATGCTTCAGCATGTACTTCTGCTTGGTGGGAACATAATGCAAATAACCATCTGAAAATACAGGCTTTTTTTTTTCCTCATTTGGTGAACTGGTCCTAGTCAATGAGACAATACATATGGATGGAGGTAGATGGAGCAAAACAGTTGAAGTGTGTGTCTTGGGATTCTGAGCCACATACTCTCCTAACTTATTCAAGAATTTAGGATCTGGTTGACCCAAATCTTGCATATCATACTTCCAAATGATGGTGGTATACTGTGTACAAGCCCATCTTTATAACTTTGTGAACCCCTACTTGATAATTGACAACTGAGGTCACAATTGACTTGGGGTCTTATCACCAGTTATTTAATCCTTAGCAGGGCAAAGAAGCAAGTCACAATATATTTTTTTTCTTCAAACAGAGAATCATTTTCTGCAGAAAGCTGGATTTGCACCAGAACCTTAGGGTCTGACCTATGATTCTCCAACTAGGATTACTAACTGAAAGCCAGCTACTAAAGGTGCCCAGAAATGTAGGTTTTACAACCCCCATGCTAGTATTCAATTATACAAAGTAAACTGTGGGACTGAGGGATACCAGTTAAATTACGAGCACAATTAATAATATTAAGATATTTTTATGTACTTGTGAAAGCTGTTTTTTTTCATAATCACAATAGAAATGTTTAATAATGAGGTATTTTTTAAAGATGTATTTCAATAAGACTGTCTCTGCATATTAAAACAAATAAAAAGCAATTCAATGGAAGAAATTATCAGTCGTACCAATCTGACCATGTTAATTGAGTTGAGCCAAATGTATTCATCTTATTCTTAATTATTTGTTATACAGTACTTAAATACTTAAGGAACTATGTACATATAGATTCCCAGTTAATGCTGTTTGGTTACAGGCTTTTAATAACTGATGTTTGGACTTCTGAACTATTTGTATTAAGTGGGTGATGATCAGAATCAGGGCAACTATTTTAGATGTGTACAACTTTAAAAAGATGATTGTTGTACATATGAAAACATAGGTATGTATAAATATTTTCCTTTAGTCTCTACTACTTTTAGTATACTCATTTGTTTTGGGATCCTTCTGCTATTAAAATTGACATTGGATCATTATTCAAAAATAAATTATACAGAGACAATTTAGTCACATGTTATTCTTACAACTTAAAAATTCATCTATGGTCATTTCTAGCACTACTGAAACAAGATCCCAGAACCAACATGTACAAACAAGAACTTATTCAAAAGTAATTATAATGGTAGCGAAGTTAAGATATCTATCAATATGTTGTACCTAACAATTTTTCCTCCATGAATTTCAGTGGAGCCTAGTAGGTCTTATCTGCTTTTAAATTTTGATCTTTTTGGATAAACATATAAATTTCTTGAGAAAGATCCTTAAGAATCTTAACCAATAACTTTTTTCATGGAACATATATGTAGAAAAATGTGAAATTTTGTAAAATAAATATATATAAATATGCATTTAAAATATCTACTTCTAGATGCATTAGTATAAATTCAGTTTTAAAAAAGTAGTTTGTGAGGATAAGTAGAAGGGTATATTGAAAAAGTAAATTTAAAAACATACTTTCAAATATATTCATTTAAATGGTTACATTAAAAAAAAAATGGTCAGTAGTTTTCCAACTAATTTAGTGAGTGGAAGAAAAGAGTTACCACAAATTCTGTTGCCTTTTCTCATTTAAGTTCTTGGCTCAGGTGAGCATGAAAATGTGACTTTAAGTAGAATCCTCCTTGTAACACTAGATCAAGAAATGTATACTTGATTATACTGCTAGATCTAAGAGAAATGATTACTTGGCCATATTCCCCATGTACCAGAACAAACAACTCCACTTCTTTTTGAGATTGTTTATTGACTAATGATTCATCAGGATTAATCTGATATAACTACACCATATTATGGGAACTATACCCTTGAGGGGCTTATGTAATTAGTAAGTTATCAAACTAGATGAGATCCTGAAAGCTTCCCTGAACTGAGGTGTTGACAAAAATTCTTTGATCAATCTGCTAACCCTTCTAGGCCCATCTGTGTACTTCCTTGTAAAATCTAGTTTTAGCAAGAACTCTGCTAAAACAGTTTAACCAGACCCCTCCCACCCTCTGTATCTGATCATCCTCAACATCTGATCAGGTTTCTCATCCACCATCCCCCAGGTGATGTCTGATCCCTGACCCTGGCCTGTCTTCAGCAAGAATTCTGCGAAGCTGATTTAGCCCTAATCCCCCTTACTCCTGATGCTTCCTCTTAGTACTCTTCCATTCACTGACCCCCTACTCACATCTTTGCTTATAAATTCCCACTTGCCCATGCTGTGGGCATTCAGGGTTGACCTCAATCTCTCTCCCCAACTGTAAAATTCCATTGCAGTGGTCCCTATACCTATTACAATGGTCCTGAATAAAGTCTACCTTACCGTTTTAACAAATGTCATGGAACATATTTTTCCTGAACAGTGGTCTGCACCCACTCAGTCTCATCACTTGTGAACACCCACACTCCCAGTGCAAAAAAACTGAGATTGCAATCTGTGGCCATGGATCACATGATCTCTACTATATTCTTGATGTTCATGCTTCAAGGTAACAGAGTTGGGTGAAGACTATCTTGTCTCATAAGTTTGATTTCGAATCCAAACCCAAGACCACTGCTGCTGGTTAAGCAGAGAGTTACAAACCTTTAAACACTAACGTACTGAATATTTCCCAAGTGACCTGAGACACGACCAGGCACTATAAAAACATACGCAAATTAAGAAAAAAGACTTTTGCTTCAAATAATTACAAGTAGGACACTTTATAATTTAATGTGGTGATAAGTGTTGTATTAGAATTGGAAATAGATGTGGCCGGGAAAGTGAGAAGGAAGAGCATTATGAAAAGATTCCTGGTGCAGGCACACTAACAGTGTGAGCAAAAATATAAGTGGTCCTTGCCTTCACGGAGCATCAGGCAAATATGTCTGAATATAGGAGAGATACGTGGGAAACTTTCAGCTTCTTAAGCTACAACTACATCCAAGTGGAATCTCTGGAATTACCTCATTTATCATGCCAAGAAGTGCAAATTTTATTCATTTTAAAGTTTTTGTTTAACTTTCAAAGTGTCACTTAACCAACTGTCCATACACTCATCTGTCTAGAATCCCTAGTGAATATCCCAATATCTGAATATTTTCTGAAATATTTTCCTGAATTATAAGTAGTAACACTAATATATAAATTTATAATCCTTAAGCTTTAAAACTCAGAATATAATAAGATGGTTTCTCAAAATCCATCACATCATAAATGATGTGATTTCTATATGGCAAAGACTGTGCTAAGTATCAGGAAAATAAAAATAGAAGGGGAAGCTTCTCTTAAACTGTTCAGCCAGGAATTCAGATGAGAGGAAATGGAAACCATGTTTCTACTATTCTCTAATTATTTTATTATTTTATCCTTAAAATTTACAGTGATTTTCCCCTTCATGGATGGTAGAATATTATGCTGACCAAGCCTCAGCCTCAGGAATATCTAAAGTACTTAAAATATCAAGTCCATTAAAAAGATAAGGCAGTTCCTAAATAGACATTTCTCCAAAGAAGATATACAGATTGCCAACTAACACAGGAAAGAATGCTCAACATCATTAATCATTAGAGAAATGCAAATCAAAACTACAATGAGATATCATTTCACACTGGTCAGAATGGCCATCATCAAAAAATCTAGAAACAATAAATGCTGGAGAGTGTGTGGAGAAAAGGGAACACTCTTGCACTGCTGGTGGGAATGTAAATTGCTACAGCCACTATGGAGAACAGTATGGAGGTTACTTAAAAAACTACAAATAAGGCTTCCCTGGTGGCGCAGTGGTTGAGAGTCCGCCTGCCAATGCAGGGGACACGGGTTCGTGCCCCGGTCTGGGAAGATCCCACATGCCGCGGAGCGGCTGGGCCCGTGAGCCATGGCCGCTGAGCCTGTGCGTCCAGAGCCTGTGCTCCGCAACGGGAGAGGCCACAACAGTGAGAGGCCCGCGTACCGCAAAAAAAAAAAAAAAAAAAAATAACTACAAATAGAACTACCATATGACCCAGCAATTCCACTACTGGGCATATACCCTGAGAAAACCATAATTCAAAAAGAGTCATGTACCAAAATGTTCATTGCAGCTCTATTTACAATAGCCAGGACATGGAAGCAACCTAAGTGTCCATCATTGGATGAATGGATAAAGAAGATGTGGCACATATATACAATGGAATATTACTCAGCCATAAAAAGAAACGAAATTGAGTTATTTGTAAAAGTGAGGTGGATGGACCTAGAGTCTGTCATACAGAGTGAAGTAAGTCAGAAAGAGAAAAACAAATACCCTATGCTAACACATATATTTGGAATCTAAGAAAAGAAAAAAAAAAAGGTCATGAAGAACCTAGGGATAAGACAGGAATAAAGACATAGACCTACTAGAGAATGGACTTGAGGATATGGGGAGGGGGAAGGGCAAGCTGTGACAAAGTGAGAGAATGGCATGGACATATATACACTACCAAACGTAAAACAGATAGCTAGTGGGAAGCAGCCACATAGCACAGGGAGATCAGCTCGGTTCTTTGTGACCACCTAGAGGGGTGGGATAGGGAGAGTGGGAGGGAGGGAGACACGAGAGGGTAGAGCTATGGGAACATATGTATATGTATAACTGATTCACTTTGTTATAAAGCAGAAACTAACACACCATTGTAAAGCAATTATACTCCAATAAAGATGTTAAAAAAAATAAACTATGATGTTAAATTGCACATTCCCCAACCAAGAAACTAAAATAAATAATTTTCTTGTTATCACATATATGTGAAAATTATTTGGTTATTTAAAATACAGAAAACTGTACATAGCATAAAAAAGCAAATTCTACATGTAAACAAGGAAAGCAATGTAAAATTTTACAAGCATAAAAGCAGTAGAAAAAGTAATACCTCAGATTTAACTTCTCTAGTTAATTACATGTGATTTTATTAACTTCAAAAAATTAATTCCTGAACCCCTGCCCATGTTTATTTCACGATTATAGTTAACATCAATTTAGTATGAAAAATTATCAAACATAAATACTGAAGTATATTAACACATGAAAGCTTATAGAGCCATATAGTGAACTTTGGAAATGCAAAAGTCATTATACCATTAGTATAAATTTTAAACTACGGAGTAGTCTGAGATTCCACGTATAGCTCAATTATTCATATGAAAGTCTATGCTACTGAGAGAAATAAATGACTCATCGTACCATTTTAGAATTGTTTTTAAGCAGTCTCTGAAACCATCTACTTGCTAAGAAAGAAATAAAAGTCAAATGCAAAAGATACCGTAATGTATTCATGTCCTTCAGCACTGAGCAGATAAATCATTGTATTCAAATAAAATCCTTTACTTTTTTTTTTTTTTTTTCCTGTTCAAGCGATATGCTAAGGGTATACGAATTCTCAGAGAACACTCTGTCTCTCCATTTTCTTTTTTTTTCCTTTCAGGATGAAGAATGAAACTAATGGGAAGAATGCAACCTAAAATGAAACTGCAACGGATAATTCATTGAAAAACGATGCAGGACATGGACTATTTGGCAGAGAATTTTCACATGTCTTGTTATTTCTATCCACAAAATCCTGTGAGATTTTTCTCCTTTTCAAACAGAATGTTCACAGCACTAACTATAAACTTAAGGAGGGCTGAGACGTTTTGTAACTTCCCTATTACTGCAGAAATGTTATTTTCCTCTAAATTGGCTTAACAGTGATAGCCCAGGGACCAGTTTGAGGTATCCAAAAAAAATTTAACTAGGGCTGGTATCACCTACAGTGTTAGGCTAAGACAGAATTATTTCCTGTTGTGGAAGGAGTCAGGGGTACCTTATCACAGTAATGCTAGTGCTATTATGTTTTAAGAAACAGTGTGAAAATTCCCAGTAACAGGAAGAATATGTGTTCTGTGTGCACACATAAAACTAGAATGAATTCTCTCCAGAAAAATAATAATAAAATAAAAATTAAAAAATAAAATTAATCCTCACTTTGCAATATGTATTCCTTTTTAAGTAACTAGTGTGGAAATTAATAAAGCTTTATGTGTTGCATGAGAGACTGAATTGGTGTTAACAGCATAAACAGTGGGCCAAGCAACCACCTTTCTTTTCAGTTTAGAAACAGTAAGACCTCTTTTACCACCTGGTCAATGTCTGAGAAAGTCACCTTTGCAAAACAAACCAACTAAAGAGATTTTTTACCCCCTTCTTTGGGGAATAGTTGAAATCCCTGGTGAAGAAGATAAACCAAATTGAGGATATTCAAAGAAAAGTTTGCAGGAACAAAGAAAGGATTTTAGGTACATTAATACTATCTTTGACATGTGTTCATTTTATATTTGCAGTAGAGTCATAATTTTACCTTTTTTGAAAATTTTACTTTAACAGTTTTGTACATCATCTTCAAGTTGCCAACATGGACTCACCTGAGATAGCCAATAAAATACATTTTCATAGAAGTATACACTTCATGGGCTGCTTAAGTTCATGCACGTCTTTTCTTAGCTTCCAGAGTAAATCCTAATTGTTGTTGTTTTTTAATCTTTTCCTACCTGGGGTGCCATATTTGAGAATGATTCTCATTTAGTCAGTTCTATTAAGGAACACAAGTTGACTTTCCTTTTTTTGTGGAACCAGTGCCCTACACAAAGCCCTCTTGAGAAAACTGGTATCTGGCTTCTAGGGATTCAGGTTCATTGGAAAAACCAATGGCAGACCAGGGACCTTAGCAGATTTTTGAAACTTCAATAAGAGATGAATTTACCCACACTTATACGAGACAGAGGTAAAATCTGATGGAGGAAGTGTCTTAAGCTTATTCTTCTAGCGTCAGAATAGAAGTGGTAATCACAGGATCTCTGAAAAATCTATCCTAAGATATCATGTGAATACTGACAAACAGGAGTTATCTGGTCTTAGTTTGCTCAATAATATATGTTAAAAAAATTATATAGTATTAAAATAATTAAAGAACATGGCCATTAGACTGAGGGGGCTTTAATGTCTTAGGAGTCTATGTAAGTAAACCAAAACATAAGCCTATGATGCCTCAAGGTTAAGAAATCGAAACTTAAGGACAACCAATCACAAATAGCCAAGGAGGCTTTCCCAAATAATGCAACCACTTGAGCTACAGACAATCAAATTATTTCCTCCTTGCTTCTACTTCTCTGTAAAAGTCTTGCCCCAAGCTCCTAACTGTGGAGTTCTTCTACCCACTTCCAGCTTGGTGCTGCCTGATTTAATTTTTGCTCAAATAAACTCTTAATTTTTTTAATATGCTTCAGTTTATCTCTTAACAGTCATGATTAATACTTTAGCTATACTTATGAAAATAAATAGACCAAACCTAATGAGGACAGCTCTCTGTGATTATGAATAATCTTTGGAGATTAATTATGATCACACAGGAGTGGACTATCAGATTAGAGGGACCTGGGCGTAGACTAAAGTGATTGCTGCTTTTTTCCCTTCAATGCTATACTGGCTTGTACCTTTAATTGATTTTCTATGTACTGAGCTATCCCACAGCTCAGTACAAGCAGAGGTTAACAGGTAGATATTTATCTATTGTAGACATCAATGATTTCTGTCCAGTGAGAAAGAAAACTCCAAAGGTCATTGCTTATTGCTCTGTTGTTATTTAATCAGTTTTGCATCTCCTCTCACATTCTTTTCCTAAAACTCTACTATTAAATGGTCCAAAAATACCTAACTCATTAAATGTTCTTAAAACTGGTTTTAACATCTTCCTTAATTAATCAAATCAGTGACTCATGAAAATTACAGATTAACATACATTATATAACAAATATTTGAAAATAGTCAACACAATTTTGGAAAAAAAAATATGGTGAGAAGCATGTACTTCTAAATATAAAAATACACTGTAGGCAGTATGGTTCTGAAATAAAAATAAAATGCTCATAAGAATAGACTAAAATATCCGGCACAAAGTATGTGAATTTTTTTTATTATCAATATAACTTTCTATTATATTAGAGATTCTTTGAATAAAGATGATGAAACGATTTATTTATATCATATATGAATAAACATAAAATAAATGAACATTTAAATGGGAAAAATAATTGATATAAATTATTAATGAAATTTTAAAATGCAGGCCTTTAAATTTCCATATAGTAAACAAAAAAAAAGGAAAAAATTAAATTGGATAAAAATATTCAAGACATATATGGGAGATAATTCTAGTTTATGAGGTCAGCTATAATTCAAATGGCTAAAAATTAACAACCTATATAGAAAATAAAGCTGAGTGAAGGAAGAATATGAGGTCAGAAGTGTACATATTAAAATTTTTTATTTTAGGCTTTTATTTAGCTAAATGAACGTAAAATAAAACAAATATCTTGTAGGGTTTTCAAAAATATAGTTCCTTTTCAAATTCTAGGCAACAGGGTGGGTTAAAGAGCCACTCCATGCATGACTGCCTCAACTACTTCTTGTGAAAATGGAATGGGGTCTGTGGTTCCTGCAACATAATTTGTAACTCTTTTAAACAGTATTCATTTTATTTGACCAAATATTATATTTAGTAATTTATCTGGAGGACTTAATTAGAAATGCACATCAAGATTAAGTATAAAAATACTTTGTAAGATTCTTATAATAAAAAAATCAATTTAAAAAGTTACTGATTAAACAAATAATGTTAATACATTAAAATTCATCAGAATAATCTTGTAAAACATTTTACTACACAGGGATAGACAAACATTGCATAAATTGGAGAAATAACAGTGATTATAAATTAGTATATAAAGTATAATATTTACATATAAATATCCATGTACAGTATTGATTAGCATATTCTATATCATACCAACTGTGAGCTTTATTGGATAGCACTTTTCACAGATAAATAGGTAGATAAATAGTAATTTTCATATATATATGAATACATATATATACATGCAAAGGTAAAAATATAAAAGATGGGAAATACCACACTGAAGAACTGTTCTGTAGTTTCTTATAAAATTAATTCCTCTTGCAGGTAATTATATAAGATAAATGAAAATGAATATCCACAAAGACTTGTGCTTCAATGTTCATAACAACTTTTTTATAATAGCAAAACTCTGGAAACAACTCAAAAGCTCATCAGAAGATGAATGGATAAAAAGAAACTGCAGGAGGACCTTCAAGATGGTGGAGGAGTAAGACATGGAGATCACCTTCCTCCCCATAGATACATCAGAAATACATCTACACGTGGAACAACTCCTACAAAACACCTACTGAACACTGGCAGAAGACCTCAGACCTCCCAAAAGTCAAGAAACTCCCCACGTACCTGGGTAGGGCAAAAGAAAAAAGAATAAACAGAGACAAAAGAATAGGGATAGGACCTGCACCAGTGGGAGGGAGCTGTGAAGGAGGAAAGGTTTCCACACACTAGGAAGCCCCTTCACGGGTGGAGACTGTGGGTGGAGGAGGGCGGAAGCTTCGGGGCCACGGAGGAGAGCACAGCAGCAGGTGTGCAGAGGGCAAAGCAGAGAGATTACTGTATGGAGGATCGGTGCCAACCAGCACTCACCAGCCTGGGAGGCTTCTCTGCTCACCCACTGGGATGGGTGGGGGCTGGGAGCTGAGGCTTGGGCTTCGGTCGGAGTGCAGGGAGAGGACTGGGGTTGGCGGCGTGAACCCAGCCTGAATGGGGCGCTGGTGCGCCACAGCTAGCCGGGAGGGAGCCCAGAGAAAACTCTGGACCTGACTAAGAGGCAGGAGACCACTGTTTCAAGGTGCACGAGGAGAGGGGATCCCTTCCCTGTCTGCCCACAGAAGGTAGAGCACCGCTTAAATGAACTTCAGAGATGGGAATGAGCCACGGCTATCGGCACGGACACCAGAGATGGGCATGAAAGGCTAACACAGCTGCTGCAGCCATCAAGAATCCCCGTGATCCAGGGATAACTTCCCTGGGAAAACACACGGCGCATCACAGGCTGATGCAATGTCATGCTGGCCTCTGCTGCCGAAGGCTGGTCCCGCATTCCAATTATAACTACAATGTCCCTCCCTCCCCCAACCTCAGTGAGTCAGAGCCCCCTAATCAGCCACTGCTTTACCCCATCCTGTCTGGGCAGAATAGAAGCCTGAGGGCGACCTACACACAGAGGTGGGGCCAAAACCAAAGCTGAACCCCAGGTGCTGTGCGAACAAAGAAGAGGAAGGGAAATCTCTCCGTGCAGCCTCAAGAGCAGCGGATTAAATCCCCACAATCAACTTGAGGTATCCTGCAACTGTGGAATACCTGAATAGACAACGAATCATCCCAAATTGAGGCAGTGGACTTCGGGAGCAACAGTAGACCTGGGGTTTGCTGTCTACAACTGACTTGTTTCTGACCTTTATGTTTATCTTAGTGTAGTTTTTAGCACTTGTTATAATTGGTGGATTTGTTTATTGATTTGGTGGCTCTCTTCCTTTTCAAAATTTTTTATTTTAATATTTTTTTTAATTTTAATTATATTATTTTATTTTACTTTTTAATTATTGTTTTTTTATTATTGTTTTTTCTTTCTTTTTTTCTCCCATTTCTTCTGAGCCCTGTGGATGACAGGGTCTCGGTGTTCTAGCCTGATGTCAGGTCTGAGCCTCTGAGGTGGAGAGCCAAGTTCAGGACACTGGCCCACTAGAGACTTCCTGGCCCCATGTAATAGCAATCAGCGAGACCTCTCCCAGAAATCTCTGTCTCAACGCTAAGATGCAGCTCCACCCAACAGCCAGCAAGCTCCAGTACTGGACACACCATGCCAAACTAGCAAGAGAGGAACACAACTCCACCCATTAGCAGAGAGGCTGCCTAAAATCATAAGTTCACAGACACCCCAAAACACACCACTGACGTGGCCCTGTGCACCAGAAAGACAAGATCCAGCCCCACCCACCAGAACACAGGCAGCAGTTTCCTCCACCAGGAAGCCTACACAATCCACTGAACCAACCTTACCCACTGGGGACAGACACCAAAAACAATGGGAACTATAAACCTGCAGCCTGCTAAAAGGAGACCCCAAACACAGTAAGTTAAGCAAAAGAAGACAAATACACAGCAGATGAAGGAGTAAGGGAAGATACCACCAGACCAAACACATGAAGAGGAAATAGGCAGCCTACTTGAAAGAGAATTCAGTGTAATGATAGTAAAGATGATCCAAAATCTTGGAAAGAGGATGGAGAAAATACAAGAAACATTTAACAAAGACCAAGAAGAACTAAAGTGCAAACAAACAATGATAAACAACAGAACAAATGAAATTAAAAATTCTCTAGAAAGAATCAATAGCAGAATAACTGAGGCAGAAGAATGGATAAGTGACCTGGAAGATAAAATAGTGGAAATAACTACTGCAGAGCAGAATAAAGAAAAAAGAATGAAAAGAATTGAGGACAGTCTGAGAGACATCTGGGACAACATTAAATGCACCAACATTGGAATTACAGGGGTACCAGAAGTAGAAAAGAAAATCAAAGGGTCTGAGAAAATATTTGAAGAGATTATAGTAGAAAACTTCCCTAACATGGGAAAGGAAATAGTCAATCAAATCCAGGGAGCTCAGAGAGGCCATACAGGATAAATCCAAGGAGAAGCATGCCAAGACATATTAATCAAAGTATCAAAAAATAAATGCAAAGAAAAAATATTAAAAGCAGCAAGGGAAAGGCAACAAATAACATACAAGGGAATCCCCATAAGGTTAACAGCTGACCTTTCAGCAGAAACTCTGTAAGCCAGAAGGGTGTGCCAGGACATATTTAAAGTGATGAAAAGGAAAAACCTACAACCAAGACTACTCTATCCAGAAACGATCTTATTTAGATTCAACAGAGAAATTAAAACCTTTACAGACAAGCAAAAGCTAAGAGAATTCAGCACCACCAAACCAGATTTACAACAAATGCTAAAGAAACTTCTCTAGGCAGGAAACACAAGAGAAGGAAAAGACCTACAATAACAAACCCAAAACAATTAAGAAAATGATAATAGGAACATACATATGGGGAGAGATATGGGGATACATGTATATGCATAGCTGATTCACTTTGTTATAAAGCATAAACTAACACACCATTGTAAAGCAAAACTAAAAGCTGGTTCTTTGAGAAGATAAACAAAATTGATAAACCATTAGCCAGACTCATCAAGAAAAAAAGGGACAAGACTCAAATCAATAGAATTAGAAATGAAAATGGAGAAGTAACAACTGACACTGCAGAAATAGAAAGGATCATGAGAGATTACTACAAGCAACTATATGCCAATAAAATGGACAACCTGGAAGAAATGGACAAATTCATAGAAAAGCAAAACCTTCTAAGACTGAACCAGGAAGAAATAGAAAATATAAACAGACCAATCACAAGCAATGAAATTGAAACTGTGATTAAAAATTTTCCAACAAACAGAAGACCAGGACCAGACGGCTTCACAGGCGAATTCTATCAAACATTTAGAGAAGAGCTAACACGTATCTTTCTCAAACTCTTCCAAAATATAGCAGAGGGAGGAACACTCCCAAACTCATTCTACGAGGCCACCATCATCCTGATATCATAATCCTGAGGCCAGTATCACTGATGAACATAGATGCAAAAATCCTCAACAAAATACTAGCAAGCAGAATCCAGCAGCACATTAAAAGAATCATACACCATGGGCACTTCCCTGGTGGTGCAGCTGTTGAGAATCAGCCTGCCAATGCAAGGGACATGGGTTCGGTCCCTGGTCCAGGAAGATCCCACATGCTGCGGAGCAAGTAAGCCTGTGCGCCACAACTACTGAGCTTGTGCTCCAGAGCCCGCAAACTGCAACTACTGACCTGTGTGCTGCAACTACTGAAGCCCGCGTGCCTAGAGCCTGTGCTCTGCAACAAGAGAAGCCACCGCAATGGGAAGCCCACGCACTGCAGTGAAGAGGAGCCCTGCTCACCGCAACTAGAGAAAGCCTGTGTGTGGCAACAAATACCCAATGCAGCCCCCCCAAAAAATTAATTAAGTAATTTACAAAAAAAGAGAAAAAGAATTTGCCTGTGAAGCCATCTGGTCCTGGACTTAAAAAAAAAAGAAAAAGGATCAGGCACCACGATCACGTGGGGTTTATCCCAAGAATGCAAGGATTTTTCAATGTATGCAAATTAATCAATGTGACACACCATATTAACAAATTGAAGGAAAAAAAACATATGATAATCTCAATAGATGCAGAAAAAGCTTTCAAAAAAATTCAACACCCATTTATCATAAAAACCCTCCAGAAAGTAGGCAGAGAGAGCACTTACCTTAACAAAATAAAGGCCATGTATGACACACCCACAGAGAACATTGTTCTTTTTTTTTTTTTTTTTTTATGCAGTACTTGGGCCTCTCACTGCTGTGGCCTCTCTCGTTGCAGAGCACAGGCTCCAGACGTGCAGGCTCAGCAGCAACGGCTCATGAGCCTAGCCGCTCCACGGCATGTGGGATCTTCCCAGGCTGGGGCACGAACCCGCGTCCCCTGCATCGGCAGGCAGACTCTCAACCACTGTGCCACCAGGGAAGCCCACGAACATTGTTCTTAATGGTGAAAATCTGAAACTTTTTCCACTAAGATCAGGAACAAGACAAGGTTACCCACTGTCACCACTATTATTCAACATAGTTTTGGAAGTTTTAGCCACAGCAATCAGAGAAGAAAACAAAATAAAAGGAATCTAAATCAAAACAGAAGTAAAGCTGTTTGCAGAGGACATGACACTATACTTAGACAATCCTAAAGATGCTACCAGAAAACTACTAGAGCTAATCAATGAATTTGGTAAAGTAGCAGGACACAAAAATAAAGCACAGAAATCTCTTGTATTCCTATACACTAATGATGAAAAATCTGAAAGAGAAAAGCAATCTTCAGAAAGAAAAGAGGAGCTGGAGCAATCAGGCTCACTGACTTCAGACTACACTACAAATCTACAGTAATGAAGACAGTATGGTACTGGCACAAAAACAGAAATATAGATCAATGGAACAGGATAGAAAGCCCAGAGATAAACCCACTCACATACAGTCACCTTATCTTTGATAAAGGAGGCAAGAATATACAATGGAGAAATGACAGCCTCTTCAATAAGTGGTGCTGGGAAAACTGGACAGCTACATGTAAAAGAATGAAATTAGAACATTCTCTAACACCATACACAAAAATAAACTCAAAATGGATTAAAGACCTTAATGTAAGGCCAGACACTATAAAACTCTTAGAGAAAAACATAGGCAGAACACTGTATGACATAAATCACAGCAAGATCCTTTTTGACCCACCTTCTAGAGAAATGGAAATAAAGACAAAAATAAACAAATGGGACCTAATGAAACTTCAAAGCCTTTTCAGAGCAAAGGAAACCATCAACAAGACAAAACGACAACCCTCAGAATGGGAGAAATTATTTGCCAATGATGCAACGGACAAAGGATTAATCTCCAAAATATAAGAGCAGCTCAATATGAAAAAAACAAACAACCCAGTCCAAAAAATGGGCAGAAGACCTAAACAAACATTTCTCCAAGGAAGATACACAGATTGCCAACAAACACAGGAAAGGATGCTCAACATCATTACAGAAATGCAAATCAAAACTACAGTGAGGTATCACCTCACATTGGTCAGAATGGCCATCATCAAAAAATCTACAAACAATAAATGCTGAAGAGGGTGTGGAGACAAGGGAACGCTCTTGCACTGTTGGTGGGAATGTAAATTGATACACCCACTATGGAGAATAGTATGGAGGTTCCTTAAAAATCTAAAAATAGAACTACCATACGACCCAGCAATCCCACTACTGGGCATATACCCTGAGAAAACCATAATTCAAAAAAAGTCATGTACCCCAATGTTTATTGCAGCTCTATTTACAACAGCCAGGACATAGAAGCAACCTATGTGTCCATCGACAGATGAATGGATAAAGAAAATGTGGCACATATATACAATGGAATATTACTCAGCCATAAAAAGAAACGAAACTGAGTTATTTGTAGTGAGGTGGATGGACCTAGAGTCTGTCATACAGAGTGAAGTAAGCCAGAAGGAGAAAAACAAATACTGTATGCTAACACATATATATGGAATTTAAAAAAAAATGGTTCTGAAGAACCTAGGGGCACGACAGGAATAAAGATGCAGACGTAGAGAATGGACTTGAGGACACAGGGAGGGGAGAAGGGTAAGCTGGGATGATGTTAGAGAGTGGCATGGACATATATATACTACCAAATGTAAAATAGAGAGCTAGTGGGAAGCAGCTGCATAGCACAGGGAGATCAGCTTGGTGCTTTGTGACCACCTAGATGGGTGGGATATGGAGGATGAGAGGGAGACGCAAGAGGGAGGAGATATGGGGATATATGTATACATATAGCTGATTCACTTTGTTATAAAGCAGAAACTAACACACTATTGTAAAGCAATTATACTACAATAAAGATGTTAAAAAAAAAAAGACTTAAAGGGCCCAAATTCCTGGCTCTTTTGGCTTCTCTTCTCTCCTTATTCAAACCCTGTAATTCCTCACTGCCTTGGCAGGTTCCCAAAACATTTGAATATGTTTTTAAAAATATCTTGTCCAGATTTTCTAGTGTAAGTGCTGGTCAAAAACAACCTAATCTGCCATTTCAGGAAACAGATTGTTGGTAGTACAGTGTAACATTTAAAGAATGGGTTTTGGCAGCTAGGATTTCTGAGATTGAGTCCTGGCTCTCTTATATAGAAACAGCTAAAACATAATGTTCAAGAGAAGAAGTGTTGAAGCCAGATTGCCTAGGACTGAATCCTGAACTTCTAAATTGTGTGACCTTGGACAAGTTTCTTAATGTATCTTTGCAATATGACTTCATATATAAATTAGGAATGATATTAATTCCTACCTGTATCATTGTTGTGAAAATTAACACATTTAAGCAATTAAAACATTGTCTGGCATAAATTAAGCACTCAGTAATGTTAGATTTTTATTTCTCCATGTTATCTTGGCAAAATGAAGATAATATAATCTATTAATAGGGTTGCTTTAAAACATGGAGGCTTTAATATAAAAAGTTATTTTCCTAGTGCTTAGTATACAATAAATACTGTTTTATATTAGTATGTAAATAATAAATGAATGAACAATATATAGTAAATGAATGAATTAAGAAATGGTTTTCCCTCTTATAGTTTTCCTTTAACTCCCTTGTGTTTTAGTAGATTGCCTTGTCAAGTTCAGAGTTAAATAAGGACTGATGGATGCACAGATATTTGTTTTTGACATGATTAGATGTCACGAAAATCAAATTAGAAACAACCAGAATTGAATGGTCTTTCTCTGCACATTGGAAGGCACATTTCTATAACCACATGATCTAAACAAAACTTGTGTTTGTTATTCAAGTCAAAGGTCAGAGACCAAGAGGCAATTATAATATTTTTAAAGAAATTATTTGAAAGAACGTTCAAATTTTTATGCACTTAATCATTTTCATTATTTCTCTTAATAGTCAGAAATGTTACTTTTAAGTAAAAAGTAATGAAGTTTTCAGTAGTCATGATTAGAGTTTACTTGATAAAACAGTTTGGTTATACATTTTTCTGTCTGGCTTCACAAGAATACTAAATAATATGGATAATATGAATAATGGACTTGTATGAACACATAAGAAGGTCTTATACTTGACCCTATGTTTTCCAAGAATTTTATTAATCCTTGAAGAAACACTTACCAAATGTGCAAGCAAATACTCTCTGAGAAGATAATAATGGATTTCAGATACAAAAAATAATTTATAGGCTGATGAAGCACCCTTAACCCTGAAACACAGGGCACGTAATGATGCAATTTCAACCCTTGCATTAGGGTCACAAAAAACGCACAACAAATTATACATTTCTTCCATTCATTAAAAATTAAACAAACAAACACAGAACTGTTAATTTCAGAATGTTTAACACAGAATTTAGAAGACAAGTGTTGGGAAAGTAGTTAAAGAACTTATTACCAGAATTTTTAATTTATCCTTAGATGTAACCTACAAGTAGAAGGCATACAATGGGAAGTTTTAAAATTAAAATTTATTATATTTCAGATATATAAAAAAGAGAACAGTATAACAAACACTCATTTGCCCACTACTTAGCTTAAGTTAGATACAAACATCAGTATATACAGAGTTAAATATCCTTGTGTGGCCCTAATCAATTTAATTCCCCACTTATACATCCTACTCCTACCAGAGCTAATCAGTTTCCTAAATTTGGTGTTTTTCATTTCCATGCATGTCTTTATACATTTATTTCACGTCATTATATCCATAAACATGATGTAGTATTCTGCATATGTTTAACTTTTATTTAAATGTAATAATGTCCTTTGCATTATGCCACTTATTGTCAGATTCCTTATATAGAGTTTGGAGGCCACCACTCTGTCCTAGCAAGTTAAAAGCCGAACAGATTTACAAAATCAAAAACTCTTTATGGATCCGTAACAAAGGGACAGACACAGGCCAAACTGCTGCCTCCAAGATGGGAGAGACAGGCAAATACAGAGAATAACAATATATTAGAGCAGAGGCTCATGAGCCTAAACCTCCTAAGAAACCAGTGATGGGAGAAAATCTGAACTATAATCGACAAATTGCTGGAGATTCAGTGTGGACAAGGCTGAGAGTTAAAAACTCCAGGGGGACCTAATCATAGGGGGATACCACAGTTTTGTGAGATTTACCTCCAGAAGCTCAGCCAGGTTCCCACAGTAATAATGGAGAAAAATCCGCTCAAGCTTCCAACAGGGGGGGAAGAAAAGGAACCCTACTGAAATAAACCAGAGCACTCTGTTCTTAATACAGTCTGCCCTCAGGGGAAACTAGTTAACCAGACCCTAACCTTCTGGGGTATTATCAGAGGCTACTGACCTGGGTGAAAGGAAATATCCAACTCTAGCCCACCCTAGTCATCCTGTGACACGGAAGGGGGAAGAAAAACAAACAAACAAAAACCCTGAAAAGCATTTGTAAAGTTCACAATTCAGAGGTATAGGCTCACTAAAAGACAGACCTAATCAAATGCTTCCCCCACTCCCAACCTCCATTTCATCACATTACTCAAGGTCTATTACAGCAGTTCTTTTTACCTGGCACATTTCATATACAGCTATCAAGAAAACAACTATAAGTATACCAAAAAGCAAAAAAAAAAAAAAAAAGAAAGAAAAAATGAAGACACAGAGCAAGCATCAGAACCAAATGTGGCAGAGATGTAGGAATTATCAGATTGGATATGTAAAACAACTATGATTAATATGTTAAGGCTCTAATGAATAAAGTAGAGTGCAGAAACAGATGGGCAATGTAAGCAGAGATGCAGAAACTCTTAAGAAAGAACCAAAAAGAAATGCTAGAGATAAAAAAACCCCACTGTAATAGAAACGAACAATGCCTTTGATGGGCTTAATAGTAGACTGGACACAGTTGAGGAAAGAATTTCCGAGTTAAGGATATCCCTAAAAAAACTTCCAAAACTGAAAGGCAAAGAGAACAAACACTGAAAAAAAAAACAGAACAGTATCCAAGGACTGTGGGACAACTATGGGTAATGGAAATACCAGAAGGATAAGAAAGAAAGAGAAGAAATACTTGAAACAATAATGACTGAGAATTTCACCAAATTAATGTCAAAAACATTATGATATTTACTGTAATTAATAACCTTATGTGATTTATCCATGTTGATAAATGTAGTTCTATATAATTTACTTGCATTGTTATATATTTTATTGTATAGATACACCATAAATTAGTAAATTTATTTTCCTGCCGATAATATTTGCTGCCAATTACTTGCTGACATAATGCTATAATAAATATTCCTTCTTAATATCATTGTACATATGTATAACATAGGGCAATGCTGACGAACAGAATTTTCTTTGATGATGAAATGTTCTATATCAGTGTTGTCCAAAACAGTATCCACTAGCCACATGTAACAACTGAGAACTTAAAATATAGCTAGTGTGGCAGAGTAACTGAATCTTTAATTTTAATAAATTTAAACAGTCACATATGGCTAGTGATGGTATTTGAAAGTATACTAAGAAGTACTATGCTATAGAAGTACTATACTATAGAAGTACTATGCTACTAGAATTGGTACCATTGCATCATAGATACATTCATTTTCAACTTTACTATTTCATATTGCCTGAAATATGAAACATTTGTTGTTTCATATTTCATATGATGTATTATTCAAGCAGTTTAAACTTTCTTCAGCACAGATAAGAAAATCTGTTTTATTTTCATATCTTTACCAACTTTTGGTATTGTCAGTCAAAATAATGAGTTTACAATTTTTACCTTTATTTTTTTCTTTTTTGAGGAAAGAAGAGGTGTTGTCTTTTTCTGATTACCAGTGAGATTAAGCATTAATTTTCATGATTTTTAGCTATTTGGATTTTTCTTCTATGAATTATAAACTTCTCCATTGATTTCTCCATTGCTTTGTTTTTCTCACTGATTTATGATAGTACTTTATATATTCTGAAATTAATCTTTCTTTGGTTATATTGCAAAGCTCTTCTCCACTTTTATTTCTGGCTTGTCTTTCTACCAATTATCTATTTAAGCCTCAGAAAATTAAAAAAGGAAATAATGTAGTTTAATTTATCAGCATTTTTGTATGGTTTTGCTTTTGGTGTCTTGTCTAAGAAATATTTTCCTAATTCAACGTCTTCAAACCATGAGTTCTCCTAATTCATGGTTTTGTTTTAGGGGTCTTGTTTAAAAAATATTTTCCTAAATCAAGCTCTATATTTTATTTTATGTGTAATAATTTAATAAATAAATAAGAAAGAGAAATCTAATTTTATTTTTATCTATGTCTCAATACCATTTACTCAACTGTGTTCCCCCTGATTTTGCAAAGCCATCTTTTTCACATATCAAGTTATCAAATATTCATTGATTTACTTCTGGCCCTCTAGTCTATTTTTCTTCTTTTACACAAATATTGCATATTAATTGCAATATTTTTATAATTCTTGATCACTGACAAGAAAAGCCCTCCCTCTTGTTCTTCTTAAAAATTGTTTTGACAAATAGTGTACATAATGTTTGGGCTCCTTTTTAAACCATTTTATATATCCCCTCAGTTTGGGTGGACTTTGGGTTCCAAGCATCTTTGTGTCCCTGGGATCTAGTTTTGTCTATAAACAGGAAACCAGAAGCAACCCCTAACCAAGAACTCACTACTGCAGAACTATGAAGGATCAGGTCCATTGTCTTAGAAAGGAACAACTCTGACTTAGTTTACTCCAGAGTTTTCCTATGGAACCAGCCTAAACGTATTCATTATGGTAATTTATCTGAAATCACATCCTTGCCTGGCTCCCTCCTTGCTCCTGTCCTGCTTTCCTCACTCTCTCACTAGTTTCTTCTTGGCACACTTTCTTTAAAAATCACTTGTACAAGCATACTTATTTTATAGGCTGCTTCTGAAGAATCAAATTGAAAACAGCAGCATGTACTTAACATAATGCTTGTCTAGTTTCACACTCACATATGACCATGCACAAGCACACACACAAACGTGAATTAGTTGGGATTTTTAATGGAAAAAGACATTGAATTTATAGATTATCACATTTCATATAGCATCTTTATGTTCATAAATCTGCACCTCTCCTGTTTTTTTAGTTCTACTATAACTATTCAATAAAAATTTACTTTTACATAAAAGTGATGCACACCTTTATTACATTTATTCTTAGATGCCTTATGCTTTCGTTGCTATTTCCAAAGACCTTTTGTTGCTGATTCAAGGAAATTGAATTTGTGACAATCTAATATTTACCAACATTGCTAAACTTCTTTACTCTATAATTCTCTTTAGACTTTTTGGTTTTCTAAGTAGACCATCATATAATCTAAGGATGACAGTTTATTTTCTCTTAAATTCCTTTTATTCCTGTGACTGTTCTTACAGCTATAGAATACTGATGGCACTAAGGGATAGATTTGGTGATACTGGCTTGACTTTTATTTATAAGCTTGTAAATAAAAAAAATACATTAATATTAATCTTTTGTTAAATATGATTCGTAAATCAACATATATACAGTGACTATTATATAAACATTATTAACTTTATTAGTAACTGTTTTTTTATATGTTCCATCTAATTAAGAAATCCTTCCATAACTCGATATAACAGACTTTCCTTTACACATTTCTGATATTTTAGAGTTCTATCAAGAAAGTACAGAAAGACTTCCCTGGCAGCCCAGTGGTTAAGATGCCGCACTTCCACTGCAGGGGGCATGGGTTTGATCCCTGGTCAGGGAACTAAGGTCCTATATGCCACGTGGCATGGCCAAAAAAAAAGTACAGAAAAATAAAAATTCACAATTACATTTAAAAATTTCATTTGTAGTTCTGTTTTTTCATAATGCAAGTTATAATATTAAATGAATAACACCTTAGATTCTTTATACTTTCCTGGTAGATTAAAGATATATTTTCATGCTATACACTCTTTATTCCTAATTCAGATTTTTACAGTAAACTTTCATTTCTCCTAATATTAATATGGCTACATGAGGTTTTTCATGTATGTTTAGTATTTGCACAGGAATATTTTTAATGATTTGAGTGATCTCATGTAAATAACCAATAGTCATTTTTTAAAAAAACTTTTAGTCTTTTAAGTTTAGTTTTTTATTTGGAGAGATTTTACAATTAGATTATTGAAATATTTGAAAGTATTTTCAAGTTTATTATATGTTTTCTGTTTATCTGGATTTTCTATGATTTTTTTCTCAATGTCTTTTATATCTATTAATTTTTATACATTGTTTTCCTGCATTACAGTCTTAGAAGTTATGCATTTAATTTTTACAATTTTACTGATTACCCTTAAAACTTACAATGCTGTAGTTATTTAAAAGGCTAAAATTATCAGTATCTTTACACTACTTATAAATATTTCAAGGATATCTGAAGTCTTCTACTTCAATTACCTATTTGGGTTTTAAATGTCATGGATGTTCAATATTTTATTTCCACCATTTTCTGCAAAATTAATAATATTGTTTATATAGTTGATGCATTTTTATATTTTCTATACTTATACAAGTTTGTAGGCTTCCTATTTTCTACACCTTAGATTTTAAATTCGGTTTCAATTTCTTATTTTAGCAAACATTCTTTAAAGGGACCACAGATGTGAATATAATGGTGATAAAAATCTTTTGTTCTGAAAATATCATGATACTGAACAGTCATTCACGTGGTGAAAATATTCTTAGTCAAGGTATTTTTTTTTCTCACAACACAGAAGGTATTCCAATCTCTTTGTGCTTCCATTTATAACTTTATATGGTGTGTGTGTGTGTGTGTGTGTGTGTGTGTGTGTGTGTGTGTGTGTATATATATATACACATTCATCCACTGATGAACACTTAGGTTGCTTCAATATGTTGGCTATTGTAAATAATGCTGCAATGAATACTGGGGTGCATATATCTTTTCAAATTAGCATTTTTGTTTTATTCAAATAAATACCTATAAGTGGAACTGCTGAATCATATGGTAGTTCCATTTTTAATTTTTTGAGAAACCTTCATACTATTTTACATATTGACTGCACCAATTTACATTCCTAATAGCCTTGCAGGAAAGTTCCCTTTCCTTCACATCCTTGCCAACAACAATAATTTCTGGTCTTTTTGATAATGACCATTCTAACAGGTGTGAAGTAACATCTCACTGTGGTTTCAATTTGCACTTTCCTGATGATTAGTGATGTGCATCATATCACGTGTCTGTTAGCAACCTGTATGTTTCCTTTGGAAAAGCATCTATTCAGATCCTCTGCCTGTTTTTAATCAGATTCCTTCCTTCCTCTCTCCCTCCCTCCTCCTCTCTCTCTCCCTCCCTGACTCCTTTCCTTTCTTCCTTCCTTCTATTGTGTTATATGAGCTCTTTACATATTTTGGAATTAACCTCTTGTTGCACACATGATTTGCAAGTATTTTCTCCTAGTTAGTAGGTTGGCTTTTTATTTTGTTGATGACTTCTTTTGCCATGCAGGAGCTTTTTAGTTTGATATAGTCCCAGCTGTTTATTTTTTCCTTTGCTTTTGAAGTCATATCCAAAAAATCATTGCCAATACCTATGTCAAAGAGCTTACCACCTATGTTTTCTTCTAGGAGTTTTATGGTTTCAGGTACTACATTCAAGTCATTAATCTATTTTGAGTGAATTTTTCTGTACTGTGTTAAGACAGTGGTCTAGTTTCATTCTTTTGCATGTGGGTGTCCAGTGTAACCAACATCATTTTTTGAAGATACTGTCATGTTCCCATTCTATATTCTTGCCTCCTCTGTCATAAATTAATTGACCACATATGCCTGGGTTTATTTCTGGGCTATTCTGTTCCATTGATCTGTGTGCCTGTTCTTATGCAAATACCATACTGCTTTGATTACTATAGCTTTGTAATATAGTTTGAAATCAGGGAGCATGATGTCTCTAGTTTTGTTTTTCTCTCTGAAGATTGCTTTGGTTATTTGGGGTCTTTGGTAGTTCCATACAAATTTTAGGATTTTTTTTGTGTGTGAAAACTACCATTAGAATTTCGATAGAGATTCATTGAATCTGTAGATTGCTTTGGGTAGCATGGTCATTTTAACTATATTAATTCTCCAATCCATGAGCATGAACTACCTTTCCATTTATTTGTGTCTTATTCAATGTCTTTCATCAATGTTTTCACAGCTTTCAGTGTACAGATCATTTATCTCCTTGGTTAAATTTATTCCTAGGAATTTTAATCTTTGTGAAATGCAATCATAAACTGGATTGTTTTCTTAATTTTTTATTTCTGATAGTTCACTGTTAGTGCATAGAAATGCAACAGATTTCTGTATATAAATATTGTACCCTGAAAGTTTTCTGAATTAATATATTAGTTCTAAAAGTTTTTTGGTGAAGACTTCAGGGTTTTCTATATATAAAAGCATGTTGTTCACAAATAGTAGAAATTTCACTGGAGGCTTTAGCAGGTTAGCTGGAGAGTGCTTTGGCTGCATGCTCCTGCCAGTGCTAGCAAAGTAGAGGGAGAACACAAAAGTGGCATCTGCCAGTGCCTCTGTCCCCAGTGCGAGTCCCAGCAAGCCCCTACCCCACCAGCAGATGCTTTAAAGTTAGCAAATCAATCTTTTTCACATATAGTCTACGTGCTTTTCAATCTTCTGCTTTTGGGTCCCTGGGTGACTGTGTCTGTGGTTTGAGCCCTTTAAGAGCAGAATTTCTGTTCCTTAAAATGCTTTGGGTCTCCAGGACCTAAGTCCTGTTAGTTGTCAAAGCCAGATGTTTTGGGGGATTGTCTTTCTACTTTCAGGGCTCAAGTGTTTGTGTGCCTGATGTGGGGCATGAACTCCTTGCTCCTGAGGGAGAAGCTCTGTAATTGTGAGATCCTTCCCTATTGTGATAGTGACATCAAGTCTCTGCCTCTCCTCATTGTGGTCCTTTTATCCTCTATTATGCAGGAGCTAATTTTCAGGTCTATTTGAGAGGAAATTGTTCCATATGTAGTTGTAGATTTGGTGTGTCCATGGGCAGAGGGGATCCGTGTGTGATCTCACTTGATGGTGTAGCTCTCTTGAGAGGCACTGCATTTGTTGCTTCCTTGCATCCCAGACACATTTAGCACTTGGAGTTTTATTTTTTTCTTGATTTGGGGTGTTCGAGAATATTAAGGTAATATTAAAACCAATGTCAAGTCCACCTAAGGGTAGAGTTCTTGTTTTTCACTTACATAAGAATTCTTGTTCCTTTCCCCAGTATTAGCCGGCTCCATCAGAATTCAGTCTTCTTTTCTTTGCAAGATCATTTTCCCCATGGTCTATCATTTCAATAAAGTTGTAAGCCTTTGAAAACCTTGGGTTTAAAAGGCATCCCAGATTGTACTCTCCATATCACATGGCCACAGGCCTGTTATTCTACCCCTGTTTGAACCATTATCTAAAGCCTATTTATTTCAGATAAGGAAAGCTCACTACCTGCCTGTTCTTCCTTCCTTCCTAACTTCCTTCCTGCCTTCCTTCTCTGTCTCTCTCTCAATACCTCTCACTCTCTCTTCCAATCTCTCTCTCTCATTTAACTCCTGGGATGTGTTACTTTCTTCTGAGTTCAGCTATGCTTTTAAGGAAATTATTAAAACATATTTCATCAGCACTTATAGATATTATTTTATTGTAGGATTTTCAACAGGTCTAGTTTACCATGTCATTAGAAACATAGGAAATTAAGAGACATTTCTAGGTACTTGGTCTCTCAGAAGAACAGAGAAGAACTGAGCAAAATGCAAACATTTTGCCCAATATGTCAAGATTACGACCTTGACATACTCTGATTATTCAAATGTAAATAAAAACCTATTTAGTTTCATAACCTGATGGAAAGGTGAAAAGTTAGTGTTGATTTTTCTTAATGTTTAAGATATTTCATCCATGACCTCTTTTCAACAATCTCCAGATAATTCAACATTAAAATTTTCTTCTTCTGTGAATTTGTTATAAAATACAATACTCTTTTTACAAAACCACCTTAATTTATGTAGGAAGACAATATTCCTTATATTTGGAGTATTTGTGATTATATGACACTACCCAAAGCCCCAAAACAGAGTTATGGCAAGCACAATGCAAGCTGAAATGGCTGAGGCTAATTCCTGGTAACAACAAAGTTTCTTCATATTGTATTACTTTAAAAATTATATTTATTACCGACTATCAAGATAAAACTGACAACTATAATAAAGAGCTAATATAAGAGATGTACTGAGAATGCCTGTCTGTATCTCTGTCTGTACACATAATTCAATTCTAAAAATTGAATTGTAACCTTACTCTAGCCTTTCCTAAAGCAGAAAACCATACATAAACCCTGATGTTGTCCCTAAATCATAGCATATTTCTAAAGTGGTTTGAAGTTAACCAAGTACTTTCACTTCAGTGATCTCATTTGATTTGATTTTCTGATTATCTTTGTGCTGTAGACAAACAGAGGTATTACTATTTCTACAAATGAGAGACCTGAACTTCAGAAATGTGGGTTAAGTTCTCAGAGCCTCTTATTTCTATAATGAGGATGAGGAAAGAAGTCTTGTTGTCAACGTCTGCCATATACTACAAAACAGCAGACTGCTAAAGTGCGCTGTGCTTTCAGGCTCATTCTGCAGGGGTATAATAAGGAGACCACAATAGAGTGACTCGAAGATGAGGAATGTATGTTCTTTTAGCATAACTCTACAATCAATCAATAAAGTAAGTGTACTGTTACACTATTGATTTGGATTTAGTAAGCAAATCCTCTATGAGAAATCATGTTGAAAGCCAGAATACTTTCTGTTATGATCAAGGTTAAATGTAATAACTCATACAATTGGATTTTTTTGAGTACTACTGCTTTTGTTATGAATTTTATTAAATATTTTTTCACTAAGAATAATGAACACTGTGTGGTTATTTTAGATATAAGGAGCAATGCTTACGAGTTTTTCTTTAAATTTCTTTTCTTACTTTTTTTCTTCTGTCTATTCTCGCTTCCACTCTTATTTTTATTAAAAAAAAATCAAACCACATGGCAACAAGAGACTAAAATTGAAATATAATGACATTCTGGTAGTACTAAATTATGTGAACAAATTTTAGAGATTTGAAAAAAATTATAAAAGTGTGATATATTGTGTTTCTACCTCTACCTAAAATAATTAAAGTGTCTACAAAGAGAAGAAAGTAAAAATGAATAATAAAGAAGAAAAAGTTTCTATTTCAAATAGTACTAACTCTTTGTTCCCTAGTCTGTATCTTATTTATGTATATTTGTCCATTCTGCTTCCAGTAATGTATAATGTTTTCCATCACTAAAGCCATTTCACATTGTGGGGACCTAAGCAGATGTATTAGTAAGGTGAACACAATGATACCATGGTCCCTATGTCTCATACATTACTGTGAACTAAGCCTTAAGTTATAATCACTCAAAATTGTGTATTAAATATCTAAATCCCAAATGATAAATCCACTACAGAAAACAACATAGATTCTTTATCTTGCAATGTTTGATGAGACTACATAATGAAACAAAGTCTGGAAACAGATTTTAATTATTTTTTTCTCTTTACTAACATGCAAACAAATAATAAACTATATACTAATATTGCTAAAATATATACAAAATTTTGTATAGATATTAATTATAAAGACACACATGTATGTGTACTATACATGTGTATGAGCACATAAATGGCAAACATGTTAGATTACTATTAGTTGGATTTCACTTTATGTATTTGTAAAAGTGAAAATTTTAGTGGGAGTATAATTTGGTGAAACTCAGCCTGTGAACAGAAATGCAAATACCTGCTACATTATCTAGTCATTCTACTCCTAGGTAATTATCCAAGATAAATGAAAAGGTACATACATATAAGGACTTGTACATGAATATTCATAGTAGCTTTATTTATAGTAGCCCCATCCTGGAAATAACCAAGTGGTCATCAACTGGTGAACGAACAAATGAACTGTAGTATATCCATACAACGAAATGCTACTCACCAATAAAAATGAATGAACTATTAATATAGACAACAGCAAAGATAATTATGCCAAGTGGAACAAGCAGGAAAAAGAAAAGTAGGTACTGTATGATATCAATTATATAAATTCTAAAAAATGCAAACTAATCTATAGTGAAAGCAGATCAACTGTTGCCAATATTGGTGCTCGAGATGAAGGAGAAGGAGTGGGGACAGAGGGGCATGAGGAGGAGTTTCCAAAGGGTCCTGAGGAAACTGCTGTGGATGATGGATATATTAATTATTCTGAAATGAGTGATTTCAATGTATATACTTTTGTAAAAATTTATTGAAATGATATTGTAAGTATATGCAGTTTATTATGTGTCAGGAACACTTCAATAAAGTTGTTAAAAAAATTATAGTACCAAGCCCAAATGCCACTCCCTTCCATCCACTTCTCAGATGGAATTATTCCAAGACCACTTATTCAAAAAAGACAGAACCGGGGCTTCCCTGGTGGTGCAGTGGTTAAGAATCCACCTGGCAATGCAGGGGACACGGGTTTGAGCCCTGGTCTAGGAAGATCCCACATGCTGCGGAGCAACTAAGCCTACGAGCCACAACTACTAAGCCCGCCGTGGAGCAACTAAGCCCACGAGCCACAACTACTAAGCCCGCATGCCTAGAGCCTGTGCACCACAACGAGAAGCCACTGCAATGAGAAGCCTGCGCACTACAAGAGTAGCCCTCGCTCACCGCAACTGGAGGAAAGCCTGCGTGCAGCAACGAAGACCCAATGCAGCCAAAACTAAATAAATTTATTAAAAAAAAAAAAAGACAGAACCTTTATACACTGATAGTTGTGTAACCCGTGTAGTCTCTTAAAAATTGTGAAAATTTCCTTGAGATATCTCACAAGTACTCAAGAGTAAATCTGGTCAGTTAGTTTACAAAGGCTCCAGCGGTTTTCCTTCACAATTTTTGTTTCACTCCATGAGGACAGCTACCCCTGCTGGGTGCCATGCGGCTCTTGCATGGTACTGCACCTCCAGTTAAGAGAACTCCCCTATTGACATCTACCAGATACTGGCTGTCTCGGGCAAGATTTGGCTACAGGAAGGAGAAACCATTTCAGCTATTCTAAGCAGAAAATAATTTAGTATTGAGGGATTAGGTACTAACATTATTAGAAGGGCTAGATGAGTGGATTCTAGACTAACCTATTCAGGAAGGTGGGAATCAGGAAAGATTACTGGAACTCAACTTCAATTACATATTGTCTAGGTATGATCCGTGGATCAGATAGACACTGTCTATACCAACTCAAAAGACTTTCAACATCAACAAAGCCAGTGATTGTACACTGGGAGGCTGCTGCAAAACCTCCAATATCTTTATGCCTGCCAATGAGCAGGAAAATTTTTAAAAATTAAACAAACGAATAAATAAATAAAGGAGTAGCAAGATGGCCTCTGCCTCACTTCTGCCTTCCAGGTCTAATGGAATTGTTTATATTTGGTGAAACCTGATTCACCTCCAAATTTCTAGACATTTCCCAGAGTCTGGGAAATGTAATCTAGCCTATACAGTATAGGAAGCTGTATCACAGTATAAAGATTGTGGATGCTGAGTGTCATTCACCATGTCCACTAAAATATCCATCTCTACCAGATGCCAGGGTCTTGGTGTTGCCTAAATGGGAGCTGTGCTATCAGGTATTCCTGAATTATAGAAGTTGCACTGCATTCTTCCAGGGGATAGAGAGACCACTGTCCTGCCCTTTGCTTTGGTCTTAATATTTTTCCACAAGAATACCAAAGCAGTACTACTTGTGATTGTATGACTTCAGGGATTTTTAACGAAGCAGTACTATTAAAATATTGTAATTTCACTTTTATTTGACCCTCTTACTCCACAATACAGATATGAATCTAAGAAAAGATGGGTATGTACCTTAGAGAAATCTTAATGATAAACTCCATACTGCACTCTGAATTTTTTCTCAACAATGCAGGTTTTGTCAGTGAGTCATATTTATCTCCTTAACTCTCAGGTCTCCTAGAGTGAATTCTCATCTTCCATAGAAATCTAGTTTAAAGAGTTTGGCAGATCATGCTTCCTAAAATGACACTATAATTCCCATTCCATATGCTCTTTTGCAGTGTTACCTTGACATTCTCTAGTCAAGAGGTAAAGTTTATTTCAATTTCATTTTGAATTTAAGCTACCCCTGAGACTACTATGACCAAAATAATCAAAAGGAAGTGGCATTCTGGGACTTTTAAAACCAAGTGTTGAGAATGCTTGGTAGTGTCTGCCTTTGTGCTCTGAAGAAGGAAGCATGCAACATGCAAGAAATTGTGAAACCACCATATTGTAGGGAAGCCCAAGCTATCCATATAGAGAGGCCATGTGGAGAGAGACAAAGAGACACCTGACCAGCCCTGAACTGCTCTAGTCATTTCAACCAAGTCAAAGACACATGGGTAAAGAAGCCATCTTAAAAATTTCAGCCCCCTGTGTCAGCAGTGTACACCCACATGGAATAGAGAATACCTGTCCCTAGTTATCACCATCCAATAGAGTGTAAGTGCCAGATATTAAGCTTTTGATTGCCAAGGCATCCATTTCAAAATACATCCAACTTGAATAAACAAATATCCAGCTGTATGACATAGCTACTAGCAAAACAAGCAGATACGGAATTAGGCTGCCTCTACCCATGAAGTTCCCTCTTCAGAAGGCCCTGGGTAACCTAGATAACTGACCTCTTGAGTGATCCCATTTCTCCCTTCCCACACCCTAATTCCCATTCTTTAAATTAGCCAGTAAAGAGTAAACCTGCAAAACCACAGATACACTGTAATAAAGGCCGAGCCCCAGGTTCACAGTCTCTCTCTCTCTCTCTCTGTCCTCAACCTTACTGTGTGGCCCTCAGGCATGCCAAGTACCCTTCAGGACTTCAAGGTTAATAAATGTTGTTCCTCACAATTCCTGATGGTTTTTGCTAAAGTACGTCCTGCAATCATAAGAACCACAAGGGCCAGTCCAGTCACAGCACTGATCACAGTGGGAGAAATATCTGTGGGGACTCCATACAAGTAACACTGACCTCGCCCAGACAGCACCACTATCAACAGTCTGGGACCGAAACAACACCCAACTTTAAGAAACAAAAGTCAAGATAGACGAAAACTGTTGTTTCAAGCACTACCACCCCCCACCCCCCCCAAACAAAACAAAACAGAAAACCTTCAGCTACATTTTTTAGTACAGTTAAATGAAATAGTTGATTTCAACATAACAAATAAAAATTTTATACTGGTATTTTAAAAACAGAACTACTTTTTATTTATTTTTTTTTTTTATTTTTTTTTTTTTTGCGGTACGCGGGCCTCTCACTGTTGTGGCCTCTCCCGTTGCGGAGCACAGGCTCCGGATGCGCAGGCTCAGCAGCCATAGCTCACGGGCCCAGCCGCTCCACGGCATGTGGGATCTTCCCACACCGGGGCGCGAACCCTCATCCCCTGCATCGGCAGGCGGACTCTCAACCACTGCGCCACCAGGGAAGCCCCAGAACTACTTTTTAATCATGTTTTAACTTCAGATTAAAACGTATCTTAAAAACATTCTTTTATGAATTAAAATATTTTAAACATTTGCTTTTTTAATGTTCTGACATTATTACTGGAACTCTGATATTTCTTACCTGAATTCTTTATGGTTGCAAATTCTTGATTTAATAAGGAAATCATCAAATTATATAATTAGGAATGAAATTTGGCTTGCAACTTCTATTAGTGCCATTACATAATGTTAACAGGTTGTATTTAACTTCAGCTGGATTTTAAGATGAATAAAATTAGCAATTTATAAGTGAAGTGGACTCCAGTTGCCCAAAGAAAAGGAGAGGGAGAACTGCTTGATCAAAACTAGCTCTCCCTGCAACTAGCAATCCTGAGCAAATGAAAAGACACGGTCACATATTTAAAATACATTTTCAAATCATTTACAACTGTGTTGGTGGAAATCCATTAAGTTCTGTGGAAACCTAATAAATTCCAGGAGCAATTATTACTGTTATTTATTTGCATTAGAAACTCTATGTATGTTTAAGTATTTTAAAGTCAGTAGTGTAAACTGGTTAATTATGAATGAATTTACTCAGAGTCCCTCATGATTGAGTCATCTATTGGGTCAAAGAGGATGGCTAGGTCAGTGTAATGACTGGTTCTCTTGAGGCTGACACAAAAGCTCCCACTTTCTCTTTTCCTAGGATCATTTAGCAAGAAAGCCTGTCTGAGCACAAACTAACTTGGTGTTGGCAGTGAATTTCTGAAACCTGACAGGACAGGAAAGAATATCTTCCTTTGGATATACTCTCTTCTGGCATGTCTGAAAAATCCAGTGTTAGCCTGAGGAATAAAGTTACCAAACCTCACTAACTCCCCAACAGAAAGCAGGTGTTCCTGGGGCAAGTCTGTAGCATTTAATTGGAGCACATTCAACAAGACTCCTTCCTCTCACTACAGGCTAGTACTGTCACCATGTTGAGAGAGCCCTTTGAAAAACATATTAGTGCTCCAGGCCTCTCCCTGCCCCTCCCTATAGATTAGGCTGACTAGTTTGGAATAATCTTTGAAGGACTGGGTGGACAGCTTCAGATAAAAGTGCTGCTAATTTACAGGGCAAAGCTGGAAGGGACAGAACAGATTGTGAGGCCAGGAAAAGAAAGCCAAGGTTGAGGGAAATTAGCCAGGAGTGCTGCGGAGGAATGCTCCTTCTTATGTGGGCTTATTAAAAGTTTGCCTCTTCCCTGGTGGTGCAGTGGTTGAGAGTCTGCCTGCCAATGCAGGGGACACGGGTTCGTGCCCCGGTCTGGGAAGATCCCACATGCCGTGGAACGGCTGGGCCCGTGAGCCATGGCCGCTGAGCCTGCACGTCCGGAGCCTGTGCTCTGCAACGGGAGAGGCCACAACAGCGAGAGGCCCGTGTAGCGCAAAAAAAAAAAAAAAAGTTTGCCTCCCTCTAGCTAGCACAATCCAAAATAAATACATTATTAATATAGCATTTGAAAACAACAACAGTGAATACATGTGAAAACGGACCTTTATCATAAATTCTGGGCAAATCAAGAAAGCAGCTAACAACTGCCCCTCCTTAATAGTGTCTTCCCATCATCACTGATACTTGCTACAATGCTATTAGGCAAATGCTCTACCCTCTCAATTCTAAGACAATCCATTTTTAGGAGGTACTCCATAATGCCTTTTCAGAAGACTTAGGAAATCTAGGATTTTACCTGAAAGATTTACGTTAATTTTCCACCCTACTTAAATTTTAAAAGGGTTCATGCTTTGGGGGAAGAATCCTAGTCCCAAGGTAAGAGAACTATTTATGTGTTGGATCTTTCATTTAATCCAGGTCAAAATCCACTACTCTTCAATGTAAACCATCATTACCTTTATTCTACCTCCTCCTCCAGAGTTATCCCCACTCCCTTCCTGGTCAGTGAAGACTGTTCTTTACTCCATAGATTTTAATTAGTTTTTCCTGACTTGTGTTTACTCTTTTTTATTTTTTTTTTCCTAGTAGGGTAGAATCTAAGTTTGTCAAAATATAATCAAAAAGTTAAAACTACTTATATAGTTATTGTTCATTCAGTACAGGATTTGTATGAAATACAGTCATGTATACACACTCACAATACTGGCAGCAATTTTTTTTAAGGTTTATTTAGAAGGATCCAACACTCTTAGAGAAAGTATAAAGTATGTTTTAGATCATTAAGTTTAAAATAGGCAATTCATTCCATAGTTGCATGTGACCTATATATCACTGAAGATGTAGGTTTAATTTAATCAGAAAACCATGTGTTTAGATTGAAAGATAAACAAAATTTAAGTAAGAAAAATTAGAAATACTACTTCAATAATTAATAATTGAAGATTATTTTGACAACAATAGCAAAATTTTAAGCGGAAATAGTCAAGCATTAAATTGAAACAGAATAATCATGGCTCTTCTAATAATATAAATAACTAAATATTGAGAGAAAAAGAAACATAATGTAGACTGAGTTTCCTTTGACTTGTTCCCAAATTTGACCCTCCTCCACAAGTTTCAATATACTTTTTATCCTTTTGGCACTGCAGTTTATACCATTAAAGACTTTATTAACCTATGAGTCTAACAGAGTATCAAAAAAAAATGTACACTCCAAAGAGTACACTTTCATTAAATAACATTCAAGTTAAAGGAATTAAACTGAGATTTGATGACCTGTTTTCCCCAAAGAGACTTTTTTGAAGGAACTAATTCACATCTATTTACATTTGTTTTCTTGAAGTATACACTTACCTTTCCATGAGGAAAATTTAAGCAGTACTTTAAAAGTATCTACTTATTGACACTAAACTTTAGACCAGTTGGTAAGCTTCATGTTTTCTCTTGTAATAGACAGCTTTACATACTCAACTGAAAGCAACTTATATTCTTAGCTCATATGTAGCAACAAAAAATAAGACAAATACTTAACTGATTCTACAGAATGTTAATGTTTTTATCACATTGATCGCCACTGGTGTGCTAAAAATGTTTAATAGCTAACACAAAGAAATAAAGGGAAAAAAAAGCCGTAATTTTTTCACGTTTGCCAGTTTCTGAGGTATATATACTCCCACAACGGCCACTTTCAAGACACAACCTGACATCACTGAATATGTGGTTTGGAAAAGAGGAGCATAATTGGCTATGCTGAGCTGATCTGAGCTAGTTACAACACAACACTGGGTAAGTCCTTAATCATGGACTTTTGAAGAACAAAAACAATTCCATACCTAACATGTCTGCTTCTGCTATTGGAATTTTCTAGGGTTATTTACATTTTTATGATGTTTGCAGTAATAAGCTTTCAAGAGACATTAAGAGATTAGGATGATGTGTAAGCTACCCAGATAAAACAACTGAGATATCCAATCTAATAATATTATCATTTTTAAGTTGCTGCTTCTCTTTGTACCTATTTCTCTGCATTTTACTCCCACAAAGTTTTTTCTTGTTTTTGGTTTCTTTGTGTGTGTGGCTATTCGTTTAATGCTTACAGAAATTAAAATATATCATGTTTTGATAATCTGAGAATGTATCTTGAGTCCGTTGAAGATTCTCTGATGGGTCAAAAGTACCAGAGAGATACCATTATTCAGTACTTAAAGGATTTTGAGCATAATAACTTTGGTGAATGACAATTACATCTCACTTAGTGGAAAATTATGTCCTTTTTTTAACCTAATAATGAAAAAACACCAAAAAATGAATATTCACTATTCACAGAGTTTACTCATTTTGATCCTACATTGTTACAGGTATGTCATTTGAGAGGGAACAGAACAAAGCCTATTAACCTAATTTCATCATAACTAAGGAATAATAAAAATGTAAGTGCAAAATTTAGGCTACTGACACTTTTATTTTACTTTAATGTAACTAAATATATACTTTGTATATATGTTAAAGATTAAACCATACAATAACTTCAGAATTTCCCATCAAATGAAATTCCTTCCCTTCCATATACATATATTTGTATATTTTAAGTCCTGTAATTTTCAGGTCTGAAAATAGTTCATGAATTATTATTTCCTCCCACCTTGAACATTCAAACATTCAAAAATCCATAGGCTAGACCTCATCCTATATATTTTTTTAATAACTTTACAGGTCTAGGTGATTTTGAACAGGCCTTGCCCTGACCATTAGATTTGATCTCAACCTAAACGCCTTTATACATTCTCTACTGTTGCCAGTTCTAGCTGGAGCAAATTCTATTAATTTCAACACTTGTTCAAATTCCCTTTACCCCAGTTCTGTTTACTGGTACCACTGTCATTGGTAAACCATGTTCAGGACCAGCAGAGTTAAGTAGCTCTCAGAAACAGTACAGACTATCTAATACCAAATCTCTGGGTACACACACTGAGGCCTGAATCTGTTTTTTTTTTTTACCCTCGGAAATCAAAATATGTGAAGTTGTACTGTAAAAAGAACCACTCCACTGACCTTGAGGAAGCTGTCAAACACGAAAGGAATTTCTTCTTTTCTACAAGAAAGGAAATAACACAAAAATGAGAGGTGCCAAATATCTCTAAATGGTAAAATACAATTACAAATTTTCAAAACTCTTTCTTTCTCCTTTCAAAGTTTGCCAGGATATGTTACTTCACTTCAGTGTTTGGTAGGTAGACATCCTTCAGCAATATGTTGGATGATAAAGATATTCCCTGAACAATTAGTTAGATTCAAGAAAGTTTGGCAGGAGTGAAAGTCTTCTTTGACAAATTAATGACTTAAGATAGCATTTCTAAATATTACGTTAAATTATTTCAGAAATAACCCACCAAAGTGTTAAAAATAAAAATTGATCAAGATCAATTTAATATAAAAATAGACAAATACAAAAGTAAACATAATGATCACAAGAGGAATAAGTTTAACTCAAAATATCAAAAAAGAAAAAACATTTTTAACCTTTTTGCCTGATGACTGACATACTCTTAAGAGTATGCTCTCATTCAGTAAATTATTGATGTGTTTATATAAATAAAAATACTGAATAAAAGAGGAAAATACACTCAATTATTTGTGATTGGCAATGATAATAGCCGTGTTTCAATGTTCTTCCAACAAATAACAAATGTAAAAATAAGAAAAACATACATTGCTTAGGGTCTACATACTTTACCAGGATCACCTGTTTTCATTAATCTCACATGTATTGTGTCCTCAGAAATTGCATATTACAAAAGTTTACCATATGTTATCAAACTGCTAATAGAAATAAGCTCACAAACACTGTAAAGCACAGTGAATCTATGATATAGTCTAGGATACTGCCACGGTGAGCTTGGGCTGCTATAACAAAATATCATGAATTGGGTGGATTATAAATGGCAGAAATTTATTTTTTACAGTTCTGGAGACTGGAAGTCTGAAATCAAGGTGCCAAGCATGATCAGATTCTGCTGAGAATTCTCTTGGGTTATAGACTACCTACTTATCCTCAAGTATGGCCAAGAGCAAAGAGAGAAAGCAAGCTCATTCCTGACTTACAAGGGCACTAATTCCATTTATGAGAGCTCCATCCTCATGACTTCATCCAATCCTAATTATCTCACAAAGGCCACACCTCCTTATACCATCACACTGTGGGGGTAGGGTTTGGAGAATACAAACATTGAGTCCATAGCAGGTAACATACATAATTCTTTAATAAGTGCAGCTTATTCATGTGATTCCAGCAATTTTCCAATGATCCTTAAAAATGCGGGAATAATTGCATTACAAAAATAAGCCAACTATGTGACATCCAAGTGCAGACATGGCAAGGCAATTACTATAAAAAAATAAGTCTAGAAATAACAGAAGACTTGTAAGGACCTTGGCAGTGTAGGAGTTTCATGAAACCTCTGGGTTTATTTAAAAAAAAAAAAAAAGCAGCCAAAATTTTTTCTGCAATTCCTTGCCTGTGATCACTGATCAAAAGTATAAAACAACTTCTTAGTTTCTTAACCTAAGTTTACAATCAGATATCTTCGTCAAGATTAAGGACCTTGCATGGGTATTAGCCATAAACAAGCTAAGGAGTTTAAGAAAGTAATAATATCAAAAATTAAATCATATTCTTAGGGAAGACATAGGTGATTGACAAAACTACTAGAAATGACACCAAGTATTCTTTTTATATCTTAGACAGTTTAATTTCATTCTAGGTACATATCTCTAAAGAACATACATTCAAAACATTCAGGAAAAGAGGCAGAGGTTTGTTCACATACATAAGGATTTATAAATGTTCGTTTCCAAAGATATAAAATATCAAAGAAAGAAAAGAACTAGGATGGTAAAAATCATCATGAAATGAATCTTTAGTCATGGGAATTACAGTAGATGATACACAGATTGAAAGATGATATGACAGAGATAGATAGATAGTTGTAAAAATAGGATAAGATTAATATTATATTATTCTAAAGAACAGACCTAGGAAAACAAATAGAAATAATAGGAAGCTCAGAAAAATATAATATAAAAAGTAGGGCCCTTGCTCACTGTCTCTCTCTCATTAATAAAGACAGAGAATTATCTATATGTAAAATATTACAAATGAAGTCTAGATAGCTATTTCTTAAAGTTGTATTATAAAAAAAGATTTCTTAAATTATGCAGGAACCTGAAATACATAATCTCTAAAGTCTCTTTTAAATTCCTCCTAAAAGTGTTATTTGCAGTATGGTTGCTACATAAGTAAGAAGAGTAGACATTCTATGTCATTTAACACTTAAAAAGCTTAGACAAATGGCTATTCACGAAGTTAATACGATTCAAACGTAATGGAAAGCAAATCAGAATCCCAAATGAAAACTTCAAATTTTAAAAGTCAACTGTGTAACACCAAGAGTGAATGAAAATGCAAACTCTAAACTTTGGGTGCTTATGATGTGTCAACGTAGGGTAATCAGTTGTAATTAATGCTGGTAGGGCATGTTGATAATGGGGAGGCGTGCATATATGGGGGAAGCAAGCATATGGGAAAACTCTGTCCCATCCCCTCAATTCTGCTGTGAACCTACAACTACTCTAAAAAACTAAGTCTTACAAAAGAAAAGTCAACAGCTGCAAGTACCAAAAATAAACTTATAGCATGCATGCAAGTAAAGCCAATAAACAGTGCATTGCTATAAATGAAATGAAATCACTATATTGTCCTGGCATTTTTACCTGAAATAAGTTTCAGAAAGTTTTATTCAAATAACAGGTGAATGGAATCATAAAACTGTAGTGACTGATTTGTTTTTCCTTGGGATGCCAGTAACCACTGAATATACTTCTTAATTTGGAAGTTTGTGTTTTATGTCTTCTTAGCTGAATATACTTTGTGGGAAAACTTCAGATTTTTAAAGTTAATTTTGGTCTCTGGTGGATTAATGTAAGAGTAATAGATTTTGGTCATGCATTTCCTTTTTCTTCACCTCTAAGGTGTCCATTCTAATCGAAGGCATCATTTCAGGCATTAGCCATCACATTATCAACAATAATTAGTCATAGAATAAAGCCTAGTTTATTTTACATTTTCTATAAATGTCGTCATTCTGTTGGCCTCTACAGTCTTTTAAGGTATTTAATTGTCACCAGATGGTTAGACAATTGAAACTCATGAAAAATCTATAATGTTGGCTTTAAGACTAAAAAGTTTGAACCTCTCCAATGATCATTTAGAGCAGGGGTCTGTGTAAGCCACATCTGGCCAAGGCCATCAGTTTAGGTATGGTATATGGCCATTTTCCATGCTACAAAGGCAAAACTGAGTAGTTAAAGAAAAACTGTATGATCCACAAAGCTGAAAATATATACAGAAATAGCCTGTTGCCTGAGCTTTTGAGGGAAGCTTTCAGAGAAGTCTTTAGATGTTGGTGCTTTCCTGGGCTTTTCTATCAACTTGCTGGATAGGCCAGAGTTGAACTAGCTACTCTACTGATTAACCAAGAATAGGCACTGTATTGGCATTAGATCATTAGATCATGTACAGATCTACACGCTAGTCTACAGGTGTATTTAATATTTAAATATTCTAGAAATTAGATCTTGTAGAAACTTTCAGATAATCTCAGACTGGATTTTTTAGAATTTTACTGAATTGTAAAAACTAAATTCACTCTTCTAAGATATTTGCTCTAGGAGGCGTAACTCACTCTTCTACCTCTTCTCTCCCTCAACAGACACACTCAGTGTATGAAATTCAATAGATGTTAGCCAAATTGTTAACAAACCTACACTTTATTTCTTGGTTCTGTCTGCAAGAGTTTGATCAGGGAAGCAGGACACTATGAGTTTCATGGAATAACAAATGAAATAAGATTTTTTTTAAATTGAAATTGCATCTTATGCAATTGAGGGATGTGCTAAGGATGTAAAGTTCTGAAAAGGATCAGAGGAAAGTCTTCAGCAAGGAGCTGCTGGAACAGAAATGTGAAGAAGGCTATTGTAGAAGTCTATGGAGACTGTTGGTACTCTGTCGCTATTCCCTTGGTGAATTTGCTACAAAACATCTAGTGGTAGGCCTGAATCATTGCTGGTCAGCAAGACCTGCAGTTAGGAATGAAAAAATGATGTGTTGAAGCAAAAAGATGGCAGGCTGCTCTGTACCTATTCCTCACAGACTCTAACTAGTTATAGTTAGTAGAGCCTCCTGACTGCTGCTGTATCATGCCAACTTAACTCATGACCAAACCTAACCTGGAATCATATACAAAAGAGAACACTGGGAAACATAGTTCAAGTATTCCTAAACTGACAGTCTTAAACCATGGCACTGATGGTGTGTAAGAGAGCAATAAAATTTTAAACTATTTGAAATTATGTGTGTGTATGTGTATAATCAGTCATTAATCAAATAAATATTTCAGGCCAATTAAGGAAACTTACCAATAGTAATAAATACATATTAGATGTTTACTTGAATGCCTTAATTAATCAAAAAAGATATGAGATAGAGCAATATATAATCCTACAATTCTAAAAATCTGATTGTATTTCAAATATTTTGGAAAAAATAAATTTAAAAGTTATATAATTAGCTTTAAAGAAGGAATAAAATATAACCCATCCCTAGTAATAGTAATGATATTTCTATGCCATAGTAAAACTGTCTTATATGGTCTAGGTCCTTATTAAAAGGTTTATTTCTCCTCTCTTCAATAAACAACATGTTATCATTTTCCATTCAATATTTGTGTTTTATGTTAATTACGTTTCTTAATTTGAAGATAAAGATAATTTAAATTAAGAGAAAATTCTAGACACTGTAGTTTATACTTATACGTTCAACAAAATCATGAAGATGGAAATGAGGAAATAATCTGGTACACATGGACAGATAGCATCTCTCAACAGAGTAGCTGTTTATGTATTTGATTGAAGGAATATGGAGAGGGCAAGAGAGTTATGTTCCTAATATAATTCCTCACTCTGTATGATGACTGGTAAACACAATTGGCCATTCTTTTCATTAAGCCAAGTATTTTGTGTCCCACTGAAATTTAAATATATTCGGAAGAAGAATTAAATAATACTCATGATCTTAAATATACTATTCATATCTTCCATTCATTCATTCACACATTCATCAAATATGCAAATGTGGATGGGGTAGTTTGTGAGAAGGCACAGTAGAAAGAAAGAGGTAGGAAAAGCTAAATGACGATATATCAGTAAATATTTTATATTTCTTTACAGCATGTTTTATCCATAGTGGCTATATAGCAAACACATCCATATGAAAGAAGATCAGTATGTTAAAAACTATGACCATGGTGACTTTATAGAAAGCCTCTCACTTTTCCTGGGAGTCCACATGTAGGGTCTGGCTATAGAAAAATGACTGCATAAAGAACTCAGAGTTCTTGTAAATAGCTTTCAAATGCTCCCAATTGCAACTGCTCATTTCAAGCCAGAAGTAATGTGCAGCTATATTTTAAATGCCAGAATTATATGATAATTCTGAAATATCAATTCTATTTCTGTCCTACAAATACTTGTAAAGTAAATTTACTCAAGGACACTCATTGAACAGATTATTTGTGGACTTCAACTTTCTCTAACTGGATGTTATTCGTTGATCTTTTTACCAGCTTTTTTCCCCTCACGTTGCAATGTTGATTAAAGAAAATTGTTATTTGAGATGCAGCATTGCTATTTTCTGTTTCTAAAGAACAGAAAATATCATTGCCATTTATTTTCTAAAAGGACTGAAATGTGTGGGATGACAAGGAATCTGTCCAACTTGCTATTATACTCAGCAGCTGCATACAAACATTACGTTATGGGAATGTAACTATCATCAATTATAATGTTATTTCCAAAACAATTTTCATTGTAGTCCATTTCACTTAATATATCACCCTCATTCATAGTATGGACAGAGGTAGACTAGGCAAAATAATATTAAAATAGCAAAGTTATAAAATAATATGTTGAATACAAGCATAACAATATATAAAACACATATGCAAAAATAAATCCCAGGTACCATGGACTAAATTTTCTCAAATCACTCATTATATGAAGAATATCATATAACAAATAAAACTATGATTTTACTGATCTTGACTGAAAATCTTTTCTTTAAAATTGGCTTCTTCGAACTTTGTTATGTGCTATTTAATGTAATCTTGTGATTACTAACCAGATATTTGCCTTTATCATTTATAGTGTATACTGCATTGTTCCATCCTTATTCCCTATGAAAGACCAACACACTAACTCACTAGTTTCTGGGAAAGTCTTTCATTCATGTTTGCATTTGTATTTATCATTATGAATTGCCTTTAGCTACACAAAAAGCTGTCTTACTCAAAGTTATCAGTGGGAAGCCTGTGGCTATTATATATGGCTCTGTACAATATGCTGGCACCACCCAAAAGTGGCCAAATGAGGAACAGAAGGAAACTTCCTCAACATGATAGAAAACCCATAATTAATATCAAACTCAATAGTAGAAGACTGAAAGCTTTCCCCCTAAGAAGGAACAAGAAAAGTAAGCTCATTTGTGCCACTGCTGTTTAACACTATAGTGGAAGTTCTAGCCAAAGCAATCAGATAAGAAAAAGAAATAAAGGTATCCACATTGAAGAAGAAGAAGTAAAACCATTTCTATCTGCAGATGACATGATTATGATATATATCCCCAAAGAATCCACAAAAAGACTATTAGAACTAATAAACAAATTCATAAAATTTTCAACATATATCATCAGTATACAAAAATCAGCTTATGTCTATACATAAGCACTGAACAATCAAAAATGAAAGCAAACTATTTCATTTCCAATAGCATCAAAAATGAAACCGCTTAGGAATAAACCAAGCAAGTGTATGACTCGCACACTGAACCTACAAAATATTGTTGAAAAGTATTAATAAGATTTAAATAAATGGAAAGAGCCTTCATGTTCATAAACTGGAAGACTTAATATTGTTAAAATGTCAATACTCCTCAAAGTGATAAACAGATTCAATGCAATCTCTATCAAAATTCCAATTGTCTTTTTTTACAAAAGTGAACAAGCTGCTCCTCAAATTCATATGAAATTGCAAGGGACCCAAAATATCCCAATCATCTTGAAAAAACTGAATAAAGTTGGTGGACTCACACTTCTCAATTTCAAAATATACTACAATGCTATAGTAATCAAAACAGTACTGTAGTGGCATAAGGACAGACATACAGATCAATGGAATATAATTGAGAGTACAAAAGTAAACCTGTATTCCAATAGTGAATTGATTTTTAACAAAGGTTACATTCAGTTGCAGAAAGAACAGTCTTTTCAACAAATGTTACTTGGATACCTAGAATTCCACATGCAAACTCCTGAAGTTGGATCTGTACCTCACACAAATACAAAAATTAACGCAAAATTTATCAAAGAACTAAATGTAAGTACAAAAATTATAACATTCCTAGATGCAAATGCAGATTTAATCTTCATGATCTAGGATTAGGTAACAGCTTCTTAAACATGATACCAAAGTTACAAGTAGGGAAGAAAAAAAAAACTACATTGAAAGACACTAGCAAGAAGTTGAAAGACCTTTTTAAAATATTTTTTTAATAAAATGCCCTTAGAAAGTTGAATGAAATTAAGGAGAAATATTTACAATTTATCTAAGTGATAGGGTCCTGTATTCAGAATATAAGAATATATAAAGAACTCCTATAAGTCTAAAATAAAACTATAATCCAATTAAATAATTCATTTAAATAAACACTTCTCTAAAAATATATAATAGACCAACAGGAATTTGAAAAGATGCTCTAATTCACTGAACATGAGGAGACGCAAATCAAAACCACAATGAGATACCAGTTCACACCCACTAGCATAACAACAATAATAATAATAATGAATAATAACAATGAAACTAACAAGTGTTGGTGAGGATGCAGAAAAACTGAAACTATCATACATTTCTGCTGGGAATGTAAAATGGTGCACTGACTTTATAAAACAGTTTGGCAGTTCCTTCAAAAGTTAAACACAGAGTTACCATGTGACCCAGAAATTCCAATTTTATATATACTACCAATGAGAACTGAAACCATGTTCACACAAACACTAGTGGATAAATATTTATAGCAACATTATTCATAATAGTGGTAAAAGTAGAAGCAACTCAAATGTTCATCAAATGATGAATCGATAAGGATGGGGAGGATAAGGATGGGGGAGGGGAAGGGGAGGATAAGGATGGGGGAGGGGGGAGGAGGGGAGGATAAGGATGGGAGGGGGAGGGGAAGGGGAGGATAGAGATGGGGGAGGAGGAGAAGGAGGAAGAGAAGCAGCTGCTACGGAACTGCTGGTGTCAGACTTGGCTTTGGGTAAAAATAAAAACAAAAGTAATTCTCCCCATTCCCTGATAAACTGTTAGCACAAGTTGAATTCCCATGGAAATCTAAATCCAGAATTCATCATAACTTTTAATCACTAGAGCTATAGACAGATGGTTTACTTAATTTGGTCCAGGACTGTTACTGCTTTCAGGTACCTAGTAGAAGTAATGCAAAACCCATCAGAAGACAATTACTTAAAACATGACCCCAAACATTTTTTTAAGGTCATATATGGTCACAATAAAAAAATATAGATACAAAAAACATGGAATAGAAGTCTTACTTACTGACAGATGAATAAAATAATAAACAAGAAGAATCTAACTACATGTATTTGAGATATTAAAAGCATTGTTATCAGAAAATACATTTAAAATTTTATTTCAGATACGTTAAGCTATAAGAGGAGGCTAGACACAAAAATGGATTGCTCTAAAATTTTTAAGAAGTATGTTTCCATCGATAGTAATTACATTTTTGCATGTAACAACAATTTATATGTTCAGGAAATTTATAATTTATATGTTCAGGAAATGAGACTTGAAAAAGAGGAGAATTTTTCTTTTATTGGGTTATAACAGTGATTAATACCTGAGTACACCTAACAGAAGAAGAGAGGCAATAATTCAAAGAAAAAAAAGTTTGATTGATTTTCTCAAAGATGGTCTGGATTCCAGGAAATTATTGAAAAGAACTCTCTGAAAGCTTCTGATGTATAATCCATAATAATAGTCCATAATAACAACATTTAAAACATTAGATGATTACAGGATAAAAAGAGGAAAACTGATTGGGATGAAATACCAGGAAAATGTATGTACAATATTTCTGACTTTATTGTATCAGTTACAAGGTGACACAGTTACTGCTACATGGTGATATAGTTATTCCTTCTGTCCCTAGAGCTCCTGCTTAGAATATGTTAGAGAATTACAGGAAGCAAGAGAAACACTAAGGTACAGAACAGAGGACAAAATAGGTTAAATCCAATCCAAGCCCCGTAGGATAGGAAAACAAAATTGCTTCGTTTAAAAAAAAATAATAAATCTCTGGACCACAAAACAGTCTGAAGGGAACAGTAATAAAGGTATTGCAATTCAATCCAGCAAACAAGGCAAATAAAAATGTGACCAACTTAAGAGGAGATACAGGGCTTCCCTGGTGGTGCAGTGGTTAAGAATCTGCCTGCCAATGCAAGGGACACGGGTTCGAGCCCTGGTCCGGGAAGATCCCACATGCCACGGAGCAACTAACCCCGTGAGTCACAGCTAGTGAGCCTGCACTCTAGAGCCCACGAGCCACAACTACTGAGCCCACATGCCACAACTGCTGAAGCCCGCATGCCTAGAGCCTGTGCTCTGCAATAAGAGAAGCCACCACAACGAGAAGCCCGCTCACCACAACGAAGAGTAGCCCCTGCTCGCCGCAACTAGAGAAAGCCTGCGTGCAGCAATGAAGACCCAATGCAACCAAAAAATAAAATAAATTAAATAAATTAATTTTTTAAAAAAATGAGATACAGATTTTTAAAACTCAGTTATCCCTAACTACAAAGGGTAAAGGAAAAATGGAACACAGAAGGCGTGTTCTACAACCACAGAAAAATTCATGGCAGAAGGGACTCTTTCTACTCTTTGAAACCCTGAATCACCAAAGGTTTCTAAAGGCTTGGGATAATCAAATCTGCAGAAAGGCAAAGTATCAGGGAAGACCATCTGGCAGAAGTGGCGATTCTCACTAGGTCCTTGGGAGCCCAGGTTCTGCAGGCATCATCAATAGCAGCTTCATTTCAAGAATGCATGAAGAAGTCTCATGCTGAATCAAATGCAAATGCTCAAGGGAGGCCTTCCCTATCAGATAAATACTACATACCTAGGAAACTCCACTCCAAAAATTCATGGGATCAGATACTGTAGCACAGGGTTAAAAATGCACTGGGTCTCTGAGGAAGGAGAAAAACAGAAGAAAATACAGGATTTGAGACATGTAATAAAAGCACTCTGTGAATGGAGAGTTGGCTGCTACAGATGCAATTTGCTCTGCATAGTGGAGCGAGAAAAGAAAATGTCACCTGACAGAATTCACACTCAATTTAGCATTGAAGTGCCTAAAACAAAAGGCTCAAATATAAGTGGAAATTTAGAAGTTCTAAATATGCCAAGTGGCAAATAAGAGCAGAGTTCATCACTGCGCATTTCTAAAACTTTTAAGGAAACCGTAAGCATATCAAATGATGAGAACTGCTATGCACAGAAGAATTTTTTAAATCACTTTACATGATTAAGTGAACTTCCACACTTAACTTACTGACTGCAACCTCCCAGTAAGTTAAATTTCCCAGGCTTGAGTAAACTGTCATAGACTTTTTTTTTTGGCTGTGTTGGGTCTTCATTGATGCGCACAGGCTTTCTCTAGTAGCAGCGAGCAGGGGCTACTCTTCGTTGCGGTGGTCAGGATTCTCATTGCGGTAGTTTCTCTTGTTGCGGAGCACAGGTTCTAGGCTTCAGTAGTTGTGGCACGTGGGCTCAGCAGTTGTGGCACACAGGCTTAGTTGCTCCGTGGTATGTGGGATCTTCCTGGACCAGGGCTCGAACCCATGTCCCCCGCATTAGCAGGTGGATTCTTAACCACTGCAACACCCAGGGAAGCCATGTCATAGACTCTTGAGGCCAAAAACTTTTCCCAACTCGCAGGAGTCCTCTACTTACTGCTTTTGCCAGAGATTTCATTGAGTCTCCACTATCAACTCTTATAAAAGTAGCATCTTTCGTATTGTTCTATGCCCTGGTTCTGAAAACATCATTTTGTTTGAGACAACGGCTCTAGTCATTCTTCCTTGAGTTTTCTCAATATCATAGGTGTGGAGTGATGCTTTGATAGTTTTGATTTGGAACTTAAAAGCTGGGGCTGTTGAGAGTCTTGGTATTAAAGAACTTCAATTTTGAGGTTTTATATAAACTGCCTCATTTCCTTAGTAGACAATTCAGGCTGCAATCACTGATGAAACAAAGCTTCAGGATTAAAGCCTTTTGAATTTAACTCCCATATACCTTATCATACCAGGAAAGGAGGATACAGTGTTTAAACTTACATTACTCTATGTGAATTTGATAATGGGGGAATACTGTTAATGTTCAAATTTGCATAAATCCAATGTCTTGTGTGCATGCAACAGAAACTAATATTGAATTAATGGAAGAATATCAGGATGCATGGGATCATGGGAGCAGGAGCTGGAAAATGGGTAAGAATCAAGGTGACTTCTGAGGAAGAAGAGAAAGCAATCCAACAACCATGTTTTAACCAGAAGATACTGGTGGACATCATAGCTGGAAATACCTAATGCCACACACTATTGCACTTGCCATGCAACACTGCTATAGTTGCTTTTAATGAATTCTAATAATTTCTTTCTATGTGTCACCTACTCCAAATTCAATTTTACGCTCTCCAGAAACACTGAATTTTCTAAGCCTAGGTCCTATGCCAATACCCTGCCTGCTGGGAGTTAGATGGGACAGAGAACAATGAGCTTTCCCTTTTTGATTTGTGTTATAGTGGTTGGCCCTTTAATTACAGTAATATTAAATACAAAGGATTTAAAAAAAAATTTTTTTCCCAAAGTAGTTGTGGAGTTGGATTTTTATCAGACCTTTAAACACATACACATACACACACAAACACAAACACACAAATAAATCTGTAATATACATTTTATAAATTTAAAATTTATGTTATATAAATATATTTATAAAATAATTATGTAAATATTTGTTTTATATATTTAAATGTACATTTAAACAATATGTATTACATGTAAAAATATACATTATACATATATTTTTCTCTGTTCCTTTCACTGTTGAATAACCATACATACCATCCTTCCAAATCCCAGATTTAACATAAATAAATAATTCTGCCAAATGTATCCCCAGTGAAGTAGATACTAAAATGGAGCAGAATTGCAAAAGCTTTACAGGGAGTAAAAATTTTCAAGAAAACAGAAAAGAACAGGCCAGGCCAGATGAAGGCATTAGACTATCATACCAACCCAAGAGTCTCTGCCAGTGCAGCTGGGTGCTCCAGGCTGCCGGTCAGAGGAGTGTCTCACCGGACACAGAGGGCTAGGCCCTTGCTTAACCTCCTTGTTCAGTCATTGGCTGGAAGCTTCCTGGAGAAGAGCAGGACCTTGTTTGAAAACTCAGGCAGGCCCTGCAAAGTCTCACAGCAGCTACCTCAATTAATCATTATCCTAGCAGATATTAGGCAGCGTATCATTTTTTGCAAGGGCTTAGAAGTCTCCATCTCTGTGTGACCTAATAAGCTCCAAAACAGCATAATACAATGACCCTTCTATAATGGATATCAAACTCACATTTAATCCCAAGGAAAATCAACCCAATACTGTATTAATTTCTGCATTAGGTTCACAAGTTGGGATTTTTATATAATTCCTATTTCTATTCTAATATCATCTCAGTCCCATATTTGTATATTGCAAGTTACATCTAAATTTGAAATTTAATTGCCATCAACAGACTCTAAAAGAGATTGAGGAAAACAGAAATTTTAAAAGGGCAGCGCTAATACGTATAAATATATATATACATATATACACACACACACGTACTATATATAAAAAATATATAAATTAAGAAAAAATCATGTGGTATTTTTTTTTCTTTTTTTTTAATGTTGGCCTTGGCCTGGCTGGTTTTTGTGACTATTTCTAGTCACCAATTAAAATTTTTTTCTTTGTCTTCAGGTAGCACAGAATGTCAAGAATCTATAAAAATAAAAGCACATATGTAATCATAAAAAATTATTAGCATTTAAAAATTTTATATTAACATATTAGGATAAAGCCCTTATAAATGGTTCAAAAAGAAAAAAAGACACAATCACCTTTTCTTAAAGAGCAATTTATATAAGAACAAATTCAAGAGACTACAAACCACATTACTAATGCTTATATTCAATACTGTAAAGAATGCTAATTGAGATGAAAATAAGTTTCAGTTAGCTCTTTTTCAAAAATTAAAATTATAGTAAGACTGCCTGCTTGTTTTTAATAATTGCTAATAATTTTATAAAAGCTAAATATATATTAAATATTTGTATAACTGTCAATGGCGTATCATCACATTAAAAAAATAAGTTGCAGAGTGATTCCATTTCAATGAAAAAATACTTTAAAGTACATGTTGTTTGTACATATGTGTATATGAGTCATGTATGATGTGCTCCTGATGAACTGAATGTTGTGGAGTGACAGGGCTTGGCTTCTGAGGCTAGGTTAGAAAGGTAATGCTGCTTCCACCTTGCTCTCTCTTGTGGGATACTTGTAGACAGCAGCCACCATGTTGTGAGAAAACTCTGGTCATAGTAAGAGGCTCCTGCTTGTAGGTACAGCTAATTTTCCAATGGAGAGTCAGCTCATCCTCAGAGAATGAGCCCTCAGATGATTCCAGTCTGCAGTCTTTTAGCCACCTCAGGTAATGCTCGGTGGAAGAGTTTATAAACTGACCCCCGTGAACCCTTCACAATCTACCTTATGTTGTCATTGTTTTAAAACATTAAGTTTGTTAAGTATTTATTTATTTTGAGACAATTAGAAAACATGTATATCCCATCAATTAAATGTTACATCATGAGATATAAACACATTTAATTTCACAAAGTACTACTACTATGTGCTCCTGAATAGCTGGAGATTTTGATTCTATAAGCAGTGCAAAAAGTTTGCCACTTTCTCATATTTACATTAACACTTTTGGAGGTAACTTTCCAATTTTTTCTATGTAACAGATATAATATGGGACATAATCATCGCTTTGATTTGTATTTCTCTGATTACAAATGAAACTGACCATTCCTTTCTGCATTTATTAACTATTCATTGTTTCATTATGTAACATGTTTATGCATAAAATGTGCCTATTATTCTTCTGTTTTTCATTGTTTTGTTGACTTGCAGACATTCCTTGTTTTTCTAGATATGATCCGGTGTCATGTTTGGCTGCTGCAATTATCTTACTCAGCTATCTAATGAATGTTTTTCACAAGTGTGTCTTCATGAAGTGAAAAACTTAGTTTTGATATTTTAGAAGTCTTTCTTTCTCTTTCTCTCTCTCTCTACATTATGCTTTTGCTTCTGAAGTACTTGTTAACATTTTTTTCCCATTCCAATTCACACATTTTTACTCTACATATTTTTCTATTTCCTTTATCTTTCACATTTAGGTTTTCATTTTACATAGATTTTATATTTATTTATGCTGTGATTTTTCAACAAATACATACATTACTTTATAAAGAAATGATTATAAAAAAAAGAAATGATTATTTAACAAGTATGAGTTTCATAAAAATCCAAACAAATCTATCTCCTATCTTCTGTTTTTTCACCATAGGTAGAATCACCACATTCTTTGAGATCTACATATTAGAAGGCAAGGAGTTCTAGTGGTAGAACTTGCAAGAAAATATTTATTTCATTTATTCACATATTTTAGAGATAACTTGGCTTAATCGATTTAAGCAAGGCAGGCATGCATTTCCTTGAACTGGTTTTCATATATTTTTTATCCTGTTGTACTTCTTCAAGAAGTCAATAAAAAAAAAATCTCAGAATTATTCACAAATTCAACACTTGCTTGATTACAAGGAGCACACTGTTGCTATGGTCCTGAACTCGATATTTTTTTCCACTTGTGATTGTAAGTAGTATTCAATTTAAATGAATTCCACACACATCTTCAAAATTATTTTTAAAAGGTTATTTTCTAGGCAATACAGTATTTGTAAGGAAGACTAATAAGTCAATATTTGAGTATTTTCTATTCATCATTAGTGTTTTTCATCTTTGAGTAAATTAGCTTTTTTTTTTTTTTAAAAGAAGATGTTGGGGTAGGAGTTTATTAATTTATTTATTTGTTTTTGCTGTGTTGGGTCTTCGTTTCTGTGCAAGGGCTTTCTCTAGTTGCGGCAAGCAGGGGCCACTCTTCATCGCGGTGTGCAGGCCTCTCATTATCACGGCCTCTCTTGTTGCGGAGCACAGGCTCCAGACACGCAGGCTCAGTAGTTGTGGCGCATGGGCTTAGTTGCTCCGGGGCATGTGGGATCCTCCCAGACCAGGGCTCGAACCCATGTCCCCTGCATTAGCAGGCAGATTCTCAACCACTGTGCCACCAGGGAAGCCTGTAAATTAACTTTTTATTGAAGTAAGATTATGATGTTCACAAACAGTATGGCTAAAGTACAATAAGAATGCATCTATGATTTCCTAGACTAAAGAAAAGGACCAAAACCCACAACTGTATTTGCTTACAATTTACAGAACACTTCCCAATACATTTTGTTTTGTCCTCACAACAACCCTGGGAGGAAGATGTATTTAGTATCATCATTTTACAACTGGCCAAACAAACTTTTATAAAAGTTATATTATGTATCTACAGTCACAGTGAGTTGACTACTAGGATTAAAACCTCCGTCACCAGATTCTATAGCATGTTGGGAAAGGTCAGGTAAAGGTAAAAGTAGCATTTATGGGAAACTTAAAAATGATAATAGATAGGAACAGAGAAAGTGTGGTTAATGAGTACTTTGGCAGCCAAATGGGGAGGACGGACTAAGAATTGGTCCTGATATGTCCAGGGACGGAATATAGGCAATTTGATACAGCATTATACCATGAATCAGAAAACTTGGGTTTATGTCCTTTCACTGTGACCTTGACCACACGACATTTAATTTCCCTTGGCAAGAGTTTCCACATCTACAAAATTTACAGTTTGATCAATCTATTCCTCTAAATCAGTCACCACTTTACAACTTCATTTTGGAATGGATATGATTAATAACAAAGCCAATTTGTCAACAATGCAGGGATTATATCTGTTCTATGGTGACAGAGTAATCAGATACACAGTAGAACTTGAGGAGTGACAAAATCTCTCAAAGTATCTATCCCCTTTCACGGATATTGACATCCATGCATTAGATGTATACATCATTTCAGACATTAAAATATCTACTAGCATACAAGTATTTTCAGCAAATAATACTACATTATACTATTACTATCCATAAACAACTTTGGTTAGAATAAACCATTTTTGATCATCAGACATTGATTTAGCTAGCTCAAATAAGTCCCAAAAGCTGAGCAGGTACAAACACCCAGTGATGCTAAAGGATAAAGAATACAGAATGTTCAATATTAAACATTTTCTAATTTTCATGGAGGCTCATTTTAATAAAATGAATTTTTAAAAAATTCTTCAAACCTAAGAACCAGAAACTTTCCTTTTCCTAATCGTGATTCTAAAACATTTCATGCTCATGGGTGATATATTCACTCGAATTCACAGAAGCTTGATTCTGCCCAATACATTCCACACGTATCGTTGTCACTGTGATAGCAGATGATTCCTCCTCTCTGTTTATTAAAGTGAAAACATTATCTTAAATCCTACTGTTATTTGTTCTCTTAATAGATAAATTTGCCCACTGCTGTTTTATTTTATTTTAGTTTTCACTAGTCCCCCTTAGCTTCTCTGATTTACTTGTAACATTACTGACTACTCCATCTTGACCATGAGTGTGAGCTTCTTCCTCTGTTCATCTTGTGCATTTAGATGGGTCTAGAAGGCCCTCTATGCTTCTGACTTCCCAACAATGATTATAAGCTCAATCAGACCCAAAGTTTCTCCAAAAAAATACATTTTATACTCCTTTACCCCACTTCATACCCATAAAGATGGAAAGTAAATTAATGGTTACCTTGGGATGGGGTGAGAGAGGAACTGGGAGATATGGGGTGTCTTTTGGGGGTGATGGAAATATTATCAAATTAGATAGTTGCACCAACACACGTTAAAAATATATCAAAAACCACTGAATTACAAACTATAGAATGGTTAAAATGGTGAATTTCTATTTATGCTAATCTCACCTAAAACAAGTATCTAAAACATTTCATCTAAAACAACATATAAATAAAACTGGGCAATGTTCTGAGGCTTGAAGGACCTTGAAAATATGGCACCTGAAGGTAGGAAGCACAACAAAAACTGTTAATAAAAGCTGAGGAAAAACTGACCCATGCTGCGAAAAGGTGGAAGTTTGACACCACCATTATCTACAATAACATGGAAAATAAAATTTGTATAATGAACTTGTCATTGTGACTAAATAGTTTCAGAGATATTTAGATATCTTAGCATCTTCAACCTGCAAGGTGCTAATTGGCTTTTTCTAACTGTCTTAAGGTAATATATGAGAAAAGAGACACAAAATAAGAAGGAATGTAAATGTTTTAGAAGAATTTAGAACTATTAAGGATATTAAAGAGTCTTTCCAGTTAAAATATGTTTTTTTAAAAAGAAATGTCTTTTAAGAAAAAGATGAAACTCAGGGTGCTACCACTAAAAAAAAAAAAAAGAATAGTCTCAAGACTTTTTTAATACCTCATAAATATTGAGGGTGTTATTTCATAGACAATTTCAGCAAAAAAAAAAAATCAGAGAATCTTAAAACATGCATCTTCAATCTTCTTGTTAGACATGAAGTATTCTAAGAATGCTAAGAGTTTTTTCCACATAAACCTGATTTTCATCCTTATTTATAGAAGGGCTGGTGCTGGAGAATTAACAGGGAATAAAATGGGATGGGGGCCTCTCAGTTCTCAACTTAGCACACGCATTTAGCAGTGAGAAAGCTACTTAACTTCTAACAGTATTCGTGAGGAAAAGGAAGAAAGACTCAGAGGGCAGAGCCAAGAGTTGAGGAAAATCCTTTCTAGAAAGCATGGGTATTGATGAAACATGGCTGGCTGGATACCTGAACTACTATGAAACAGTGTCTCCCCAACCGGCAACCCTTTAAACACAGGTATTTATTGCAGTTATCCTGTTCTTTTCTCAATATTATATGTTGGATGCTTTTGAATTCACAAGTCTTTGAGACCAAACAAATGCACCTAAGATGCTAAACACAATGAGCCCATCTATATCTTGACCTTATTTCAATGATGAAATCTTGAACTTTTCACTAATGACATAATTAGAAAAGAGGGAAGGAGGGATGTATTTTTTCACGCGGAAATGAATTATTGTGACAAGAGGGTGAACAAAGCTATCTAATTTTTCCCAAATTCTTTCCTTCCCTGTACAAGCCCCAGGATCTAAGATTATGCTGTAACAATCTGATGAAGAGATCGTGACAGAAATGATATTCAGAGACTTCTGATTGCAGGCCTTAAAAATGATAGGAAGCATCTGCTTATTTGCATCTGGACAACTTGATCTTGGGATGCTTCTCTTGGAACCATACCATATGAAGAAGGAACGGAGTGGGAAATAGAGGCAGTCTGGTTGACAGTGCCAGAAGGGCTCCCACAGCATCGAATTATCGGTCTGCTGATCTCTGTGCATGACTGCAGCCAAAGCATCATTCAGTAGTGGCAGAAGACTCAGGTGCACTGAGTCTAGGCACAGATTATAACACATAATGGAAGGGACTCACAACCATGATGTTAAATAAAAGAAGCCAGACACAAAATGGTGCATGCTGTTTGCTTCCAATAAGAAATTATTCCAAACCAGGCAAAATTAATCTAGGATGTTAGAAATCAGGATATCAGGTACTCTGGGAAGAGGCAGTGACTAGAAAAGTGAAACGTGGGGGGCTCTGGGGACCAGGCAATGTATCAATATTCTTTGTTTTGACCTGGGTGCTGGTTACAAGTGTGTTCTGAGTTATGAAAACTCATCAAGCTGTGTACTATGCTCTGTTAACTTTTCTGTATATTTGGTATAATTGAGGAAAATTTGTATTTGACTTCAAGACATGTAGTGGTAGAAAATATCACACCTAACCGATTGGCAAAATTTAAAAAGACTGATAAAGCAAAATTGCAGCAAGTATCTGCAAAAACAGAAATATATTTTCACTGTTGGAACATGCACAAACTAATGCAACCACTTCAGAAAGACTTTTGGCAATAGATAACATTTGAAAATGTGCAAGGCCCACCCAGAACTTTGCAATTCTTTCACCTAAATGCATTAGTGAAGACGGTGCAGGTAGGTGTGCATGAAGAAGTATGTACAGGAATGTTCACTGAAGCATTCTGTAGCATAAGATATTTAGAAAAAGAAAACAACTACTCATCCATAAATAAAAGAATGGTAAAATAAACTGGAGTATAATTGTAAACTTGAATACTCTATGACTATTAAAATGAATAAATTAGAATTAAATATATCAATATGAAGATATCTCAAAAGCACAAAATTTAACTAAGAAAAAGCAAGATGCAAACTGATATAATTTATAAAATATTTAAAACAAAAATACAACACTTTTTGATAACTTTTTATGGATACAAAGACATTTGGTGACTGTATAAAAATACTTCTGTGCGTTACAGTAAAAACAAAAGTCAGTATCTTTAAGGAAGGAACAAGAGAACAGAATAGAAGAGAGGAATGCATGGGTGTGTGAATCGCATCTGAAATATTTAATTCCTAAAAGATAATCTGAAGCACACATGGCAAAATATTAAGATTTGATGATATACTCCTGCTATATAGAAAAAAGTAAGTATATAAACAGTTTCTCTAACTTAGAAATGTCATTATTTATCAACTATTAAATTATGATTTTTGTCTACCTGCGACATTTGACAATTAAAAATCAGCCTGATATTTCTGATCTTGTGTCAAGATCTCACTTTAAGAAAATATAGATTTTAAGTCTTTAGAGTCAACTTAACAAGAATGTTACTTGACATAACTCTGATTTTTTTCAAATATTTTGCGGGCATGCCTTTATTTATGTGATCTGTGCATGAAAAGTGTTCTGTCTGAATGAAATCAAATCCCTTTGGAGAATCCCAAAGGAGATATTTAAAAGCTCACAGATAATAATGGACATACCATTTTGCTTACTAAGTGGTATATAACACCTTTATGACTGTTATCAGGTCCAAGAGATTGCCTTTGAAATCCAGACAGAACACAGCCTAGACACCACCAAAGTCCTGGTGCATTATTTCCAGTTGTGCTAAATGCCAAAGGAGATCAATGAGTTTTGTGATCTGAATGACCTCTCTGTAGCTCCTGTGTTGGGGCAATTTGTTGTGACATTCAATATTATTCATTCTCTGTTGGTGGTCACGCTCCAGTTTACACCTGAATAAAATTTCAGTGCTCTATAATTACCTTGACTATTCCTGGGACTACTATTGGCCACCATTGTTTGTTTTTTTAAAAAAATCTTATTTCCAAAAATCAGAATTACAACATACTGTAACATAGCTGGTTCCTTATAATGCAATTTTTACATCTCAGTACTTAGGTTATAAACTGATAAAAAACAATTTCCTTTTTATATTAACTCTTTTATAAATCTTTGAAAGGACTGTGCCCCAGGAGCTGGAAAATAGGAACTTGAGTATTCATTCATGGAAGTTTATTGAGCTCCTAAGATATGGCAGGTTGTGAAGCAATGTCCTTAAGAAGCTTATAGTCTAGTGAAGCATACAATTAGATAATAGGTGTATTAATATGCAGTTAGTGGCACATACTTCTAGGTAATAGATGCACTACTATACAGTGTATTAATTAAGCACTTTGACAGTGGTAAGTGAGGGGTCAATGTGAGGTCATATATAGAAACACTCAAAGGAGGTTTTGGGAGCTAGGGCCTGGAATCATAGGGGGAAAAAAAGCAAATGCTCTTTAAGTGGACAGTATTTGAAGGACATACATGTTATCAAGCTTGAACTGACAGCTGAAGGAGCTCTAGGATGGCAGAGCATCATCAAAGGATAAGAGGCAACAGAGCAAACAAGGAAGCAGCAGAAAGTTCAACCTTAAATGAATAGTCAGTGAATGTGTGAGTGATATTGATGGGAAGGGAGGGATAAAATAGGGATTAGATTATCACAGGATATTATGAGGGACTGAAAAGAAGTCATTAAATTCTAGAAACAGAATCAACAGATCTTGATTGCAGCAGATTTTGCGCCCATATAGTATGTCTTTCTACTCTTTACCAAAGATGAATTATCCAAACACATTGCTAAAGCCAGTTCCTTGATTATTGTGCCAGATCCCATCCTCTCTTGCCTACAAATAAAAATTTCTTCCCTCTTCTAAATAGTCATTAATTTGCATTTGACAGGATGATTTCCATGAGTATAGAGATAAGCTATTTTTACTGACATCTTAATAACAAAACCGAAAACAGTTCTGTTGCTACCCCAAATCTTTGTTCCCTCTTGTTAGATTATCTTCAAACACTCTGTCAATTTATACTGCTGTAACAATTAACACTGGGTATAAACCCTGGCCCTTGGTCATGCCATAAGAAAAGTTGGTGGTTACTGAATCATGCCTTCTACAAGCGCCCAGTCCAAAATTTGACATCCAGCTCTGCTAGCATATCTTCCCTGCCCCAGGATGCAATGGGCAATAAGAAAATCTCACACCTGCTATAAATATTGTCTGAAAGCCTGGTCTGTGTACTATGATGGCGTATGGCATTATTTGCTCAACATTTGGTTTCAGTTATTTTGACACCCACTTTTGTTTTGTTTTTTTTAAATCTATAGCCCAAATGGCTCTTATGAAATCTAGATGTATACATCCAAATGCCTATTGGGCATCTACATTTGGATGTCAAAAAGACCTAAAACTTAACATTCCCAATGCTATACCCATCTTTTTTACTCCATCCCTCTGAATATACTATTTTTCCTGTGTTCTCTATCCTGATGAATGATAAATGCTACATCCATCCACACAGGGTGTCATCACTTGTTCTATCCTACATATTAATTCATTCATTTGGTAATTCAGAATATTTATTGTCAACTTGCTATTTTCTAAGCAATGCTTTAGATGGTAGAGCTGTATAAGTGAACTAAAGAGAGAAGATCTCTAGCCTTAATAAGCTTGTATTTCAGTGACTGAGATGAATAAACATCTGGAAATGTCAGTGAAAGCCATTTACTTTCCCAGAGGCAGCTCTCTATTGCCACAAATAGACTCTTACTTCTAGAACCTACAGAAAACTTTCTTTGGTATGCTGACCACCATCCCACTATTTTCCACAAATTTCAGTGGATTCAAGTGGAAGGTTTTAAAATGGTCTTGAACTTTTCTTATTAGTCTTGCAGGGAGAAGGAAGCACTCCTTCCTTCCTCCTTGGAATGTCTTCCTAATTTCCAACGACTCCTCCATCCCATCAGCTTCTTTCAGAGCCTGGAGGGGTTTGGTCTGCTTTGGTTTCAAAAACAGTTTTTTGACACCTCCTCAGTTTATCATGTCCACGTTCTTAAACATGTAACTTTGGAAAATGACTGTAGTTGCCACCATTTTTAAAGTAAGTTGTAACAGAGGAAGAATGTGTTGGATAAAAGACACAGATGTAATTGCTGCAGAAATGTGTCTAAAGCAGTGGTTTTTAAAGGGTCCAACCACTGGGGAAGGCAGCATTTTAGAAATCGTTATTGTTGTATTCTACCTTATTCATTGGTACTGCTATTTGCCTCTAGTGGCTTGGAGATAGCACAATAACTGTTATTTGATGTGCACTGTATAAATCACTTTTGAATTTGTACACTTTGGGAGAGTAAAAATCACTCCAATTCCCCTCTTGCCACCAAAACCTGAAATGTTTTCCCTAATTCTCCAGAACATTCACATATTCTACTGGATATTCATGTAGGTGAAAAATACGTTTATACTTTTCTAAGCAACATTTAAATCTATATAATAAAATTATTTTTGCAGAGCTCAATAATTACAAAATATGCAACAAATTCAACTATTACATCAAATGAATAAATATAGGGGCTTCCCTGGTGGCGCAGTGGTTGAGAGTCCGCCTGCCGATGCAGGGGACATGTGTTCATGTCCCGGTCCGGGAAGATCCCACATGCTGCGGAGCGGCTGGGCCCATGAGCCGTGGCTGCTGAGCCTGCGCGTCCGGAGTCTGTGCTCCACACCGGGAGAGGCCACAACAGTGAGAGGCCCGCGTACCGCAAAAAAAAAAAAAAAAAAAAAAAAAGAAGAAATATAGCACTTTGCTTTGTTCAGAATTATACTAATATTTTTTCATTGTGTCAAGAAACTGTGTTATTTTGTTAATGACGCCAGTGGCATGAAATTTACCCTATAGCATTCCTATCACATTTATAGTTAAGACTACTTGTAGGTGTAAGTACATGACGACTTTGTTATGTCTTCTAAGCTAATCAGGATACAAATTTAAGAAGTAAATGGAAACCATATTACTTAACTGCAAATTACTCTCCTTTTATTTCAATTTATGTTATAATTAAGAAACTGGAGCAACTGTTAAAATGTATTAGATTGTGGTTTTGATTTGTGTGTCTCTAACGACTAATAATGTGGACCATTTTTCCATGTGCTTATTGGCCATTTGTATGTTATTTGAAGAAATGACTATGTCTTTATCCATTTTTAAGTGGGTTATTTGTCTCTATATTGTTCAGTTAATACTGAACAATATATTTTTATATACTTAATATACATTTATATGTAATACATATATTAATATTTTATATATTTAATATATAGTTACATATTCTGGATACTAGAGTCATCAGATATATTCCTTGAAAATACATTTTCTTATTGTATACGTTGTCTTTTCACTTTTTGTTTGTGTTCTTTGATGCACAAACATTTGCTGTAACATTAAATATTTTTTTAGGTCAATGCCTTTTTCAAAGCTATACAATATGGCAAGAATTTTATTGATTTTTAAATTATCCAAAAGTAAATTTTCTCAGAGATTTGCAGCTATTTAGTTTGACTTTATAGGTAAAGCAGGTGTTTATCTAACTGCCCCCTTTAAAAGAAACACATAATAAATGTTTTTATTTAACAAATTAATAATTTAGCTTTAGAGAACTGTATCTTTTTATATCAACTTCTCACAGAGTATAAAGTCATTTTTATTCATATTAAATTCAAATAAATACACCTTTAAAATAAAAAGAAAAAAACCCTTTCTTTAACAGAGGGTAAGCTCAATTAAAAGAGATCGTAATAGAGGTCAGATTTGCAATTATGAACATGGGAATCTATCCAGGGCAGGAAATGGGGAGAAAAAGGGAAGAGTGGAGAACAAATGCCAAACACAGTCCTCCCCCCAAAAAAAGCCATGCAAAGTCTTTAAAATAAATCGCTGTGAATACAAAACATTTCTATAAGCTATAGTCACCTAATCTTCTATACCACTATTCTCCATTTCTACTTTATACCTACACTTCATTAGGTCATGCATTGTATGGAATTATTTTTTTTTAACTGACAATAGCAGAAAAGGCTTTCCCCTCCCCTCTCTCTCTCCTCTCTCCAGTTTTGAAGGCTCTGTGCAATCTATTTTGAAATAACAAAAAAGACTTTGAAGATACATATATTACTCCCGATATAACAGTGCAACACAGTAGATGCTAGCCATTGTGGCTAGTTAAATTTATAGTTAAATTAATTAAAATAAAATGAAACGTTCTTCCTCAGTCACACTAGCCATATATCAAGCACTCAATAGCTGCACACGGTTAGTGACTACTACAATGGACAGTGCAGTTATTAAGAGTTTCCATCACTGAAGAAAACTCTCTTGGATAGCACTGTTCAAGGTTATGTGAGTTTTAATATGCCTTACTTTAACCAACTAAATTATTGCCATTCTATGTGGGAAATAATTGAGAAATTACTAAGAAAATGAAATATATAAACCTGTCGGGGAGGAAGAGATTTTCCTCTACCCTCCTACATTCTTCTGGAGGGTCTAAGAATTAAGTTGACATGAGACACATGAACAGGATAAAATTAAACAAAAGTTTAATAACATATATACATGGGAGAGACCCAGGAAAACTGAGTAACTCGCCAAAATGGCCAAAATACTCATTTTAAGTACCACCTTCAGCTAAAGAGAAAAGAGGATACAGGAGGTAGTGGTTTGGGACGTCAAGTGGAAGGAAAGACAATACACATGGAGCTGAAAAAGCAAATGAGTGGTACACAAATGTTTGCTGGGCCAGGCAGAGACCATGGGGCACAGAAAGGAACAGACTTTGCCAGGTTCCACCCTATCTACACACCTAGTTCATACTACAGTTATCTATCATGATAGCTCCCTTCCTGGAACAGGTTCTCTAACTACATTCTTTTAGGCAGTTAAGGCAAAGGTCACATTTTTTTTTTTCCTGAGTCTTTTGGGCCTTGATTGTTTTCAGCCTGAAACAATGTGCATGCCAAAATAATATTTTGAGGTGGCAAATTTTGCTCCCCTGAAAACCTTATTATGGTATTTATTGGGAAACACATTTAAAAACATTAGGAAAATATATCAGTTTAATTTTCAGACTTTCATGTATTGTCATATATTCTACAGCCTGATATTTGTAAGAGCATTGCAAATGTGAGAGTGCTTTTTATATTTAATAAAATTGAATATAATCAAGGATATTTGAAACATATTTGAATGACTTAAAAATTACACACATGCACACATACATTATATATGTATATACACATATATATATGTTCTCAAAATAAGTTAACATGCATAAATCAATTACTAATTCTAGAAAATAGAAGGAACATTATAAATGAGTTTAGATACGGTTTTGTCAAAGAATCCACAATTTCTAAGATTGCTTGTCACTCCCCAGCTGTTGCTTTTCAAATGTATCAGGGTTCAAATACAAAGAGAAACAAAACTAAAAGAAAATAGAATATTAACATTTCTTATTTTTTTTACAGCACAAATCCTCCAAATCATTTTAAAAATAGAAGACCACATGTAGATATTTTCTTCTGGATCCAAATTCTTGAATGCATAAGTAACTAATCATGAGAGAATTTGTTGAATTTGCATTAAATTGTTCAAGCCAGTAGGGTGCACACATTTTGCATTCCAAAAATATCCAAATATAGTTTTCAATAATGGGTAATATTCTGCATTGATCACTTAATCCTTAATCTTATATAAATATACAGGCTACATTTAGCTTTAGGAAATGCACCCAACTCACCACACACACACACACACACACACACACACACACACTCTCTCTCTCTCTCTCTCTCTCTCTCTCTCTCTCTCAATATTTCCTGAGTACAACCTTTGTTCATTAGTTAGAGGATTGCCATTTCTTAGAATTGTTCCCTATTGCTTTTATTTTATCTCCTTATATTTAATAATTAATTTTCTCAGATCAAGTCTTACAGAAAAATAAAATAGTCCTCTATCTATAGAGTGAGCTGAGGACTGTTCCTTAGGAGTTTTGTTATTCAATTGATCTCTGGAGTTGATTCTCCTGATCTGAACGACTAAATGGATTCTCCATTTCTCCTATTGGCTTATATCAAACATACCCACAGGTCTATTTATTGTACAATTTTAGGACCTCCTAAATATCTCCAAAGAATGTCTTACATTCTGCCTTCAGGTAATATATTTTTCAACTCCACTCCAAGGAGAAATAGTTTATGAACTCTCTCCAACAAAACTAGTTTGCTAGGAGCAAGTATAGTTTGAAGAGTAAACTAGAGAGATTAGTCTAAAACACTGAGAATTGTCTTACGAGGACATGTCAGAAATGATCATAAAATAGGGAGCCCTGAGTAATGAGAGAATAACTAGTAAAGAAAGCAGAGAGAAAGAAAAATAGGACAAGACAAGATAAAAAGAAGATTTGGACTTTTCCAATGATTAGTCCCACTAATTTCAGGCTTTACCTTTTAGAATCAGATTTCCATTTTTTTCAATGTCCTTTTTATTTCAAATATATAAAATTTAGTAAAATAAAAATTTTGCTTAAAGACCTATCATTTTAATATAGTAATCTGTCACTTGAGATGTTAAATAAGACTTAATGAAAGGCTATATATATTTTTTCAGATTTGTCCTTTCCTCATACATCTAATATCACTAGTCAACTATTCATTATATTCCATCACTTTATGTGTCCTCTAGCATCCTATTTCAACTACAGCAAGTAATTCAGCAATGTTTCAATAAATATTGCTTTTTCTACCATCAATTATTAACTATACCTTTTCTAGTGCTTTGTATAGCGAATATAAAATATTTGTTCAAAGTGATTATTTCATAGGATTATTCTTTTATTATTATTTGGCAAATATTTTTGAACACTTAGTTTGTGCTACGTACTTGATGTATATACAAAACTAAGAATGATCACTGATCTCTAAAATCTCTAGCAGATTATATCCAACTCAGAAGGATATGTGCTAAATAATTTTACTTTTGACAAAGAATCTTACTTTTGACAAAGAATCAAAGAATTCTACTAAAGAATCTCATTGTTTACACAGCAATGGCATCAATGTTTACACTTTCTATTTTAAATTATCACATTGAACTCACTAACCAGTTGCCACACAGTCAATGGGACTTCACGGATAGTACTGCACTCATCCTTATATTTGTTGGAATGCTTTCAGGTGCACATAACATAAAACTATCTCAACTGAATTTTAAAGGTAAGGAAGTATTTTTTCTAACACAGCAAGAAGTTCAAAGATAAGTGTTATCAGAGTTCTTAACTATCAATGATAGTATTAAAGTCTCAGTTTCTTTCCATCTACTCTGTCAGAAGCTTTGCTGCTGTCATGTTCTAAGGATGGCTGCTGTTGTTTCAGGTCAATGTTTATGGAAGGAGAGGGAGTCAGGGAGAGAAGAACACTCCTCCAAAGTGCTTGGGTCTTCTTATCAGTGACAAAAAGCTTTTTAGAAGTTTGTCAATTGTGTTCTTTTCATATTACAGGTGAGAATTATGTTACAGTTCCACTCCTAAACCAATCCATGATGAGAGCAATGGGACCAGCACACACATCTTAGACCAAAAGGATTTTATTTCATGGACTGAGTTCTACTTCCCTGGAGGATTATGGCCACATGGAGTAGGGTGGATTCTTAAGAACAAAACAAAACAAATGAAAACTTATTAAAATTATGGCTTGAGGGCTTCCCTGGTGGCGCAGTGGTTGAGAGTCCGCCTGCCGATGCAGGGGACACAGGTTCGTGTCCCGGTCTGGGAAGATCCCACATGCCACGGAGCGGCTGGGCCCGTGAGCCACGGCAGCTGAGCCTGCGTGTCTGGAGCCTGTGCTCTGCAACGGGAGAGGCCACAACAGTGAGAGGCCCGCGTACCAAAAAAAAAAAAAAAAAAATTATGGCTTGACTGAGGAGGGAAAGAGGAAGGATATACTTGGTAGTAAAGTCAGGCAACAGCAAGGTCTTGTACCTTCTTATCTGTCACATACCCTCCATCTGGCAGGTCTTAACTAGACCATCTGTTTTATAGTTGGAAAGTGCTGAGAGGGTCTTTTTATCCTGCCTAAAACTACAGACAAAAATGATCTAATCATTCAGTCACCAATAAGACTATTTTCCTAGACACCGGTATTCTCAACCATTGAAGCATTTTTAAAAAATAATTTTTAGTTCCAAAATATTTTCTCAAACCTCTCACAGCTGTAGAACAAAGAAAAACATAGCCTTACTTAATACGTGAAGATTGTAACACAAATTACTGCTATTTCTTAATACACTTGAATTTTATAAAGTTAAAATTCTTATTTTGGCAAAGAAGTTGGGATTCAGGGAGTATAATAATTTGCCTAATAGCTTCATTCCTCTATCAAAATATTTCCCTTTTTTGGTGTATACAAGGCGAGGGATTATTTGCAGGGCACGGGTCCTTGCTAAACACACAGAAGCAGCAGTTAATGTGATACAGCTAGTGAACATCAGACCTGAAACTTGAACTCAAATGCTCTCAACTTCTATGCTCTTCCAGGACAACATTATACACAGAAATCATTATTACTGGAGGTTCATGGGCTGACTATTTTCACCAAAATTACCTTGAATTAATTAGGAAATTCTTACAGTGAAGATACTGCTAACAAAGAACAAAAGAGCGTTCCTCACCACCCAGTTCTATAAGGGTTGACTCATAACCCCCTGACAGTGCAACCTGAGAGGAAGTCAGGATGAAAACAGGATGAGGCACTCTGTACTTTGGATAAACAGGCCCTTACATAGTTAGATGCGCATCTCAGGAAGAATTTCAATGACCTCAGTTTCTTGCATCTTCCCATATCTAGAAAAGCACTAAAATCATTAACTTGAGACATCTGTTCTTTGTGATTAGCAGTAATCTAAGATGTATCCTTGACTGCATGTATTTCTTAACAACAACAACAAAAATCATATATAAACTGGCCTCTCCTCTACCTCTTTGGAACACCTCCTCAAAGCTACCTGAGTGGCTGTCTTTCAGGCTATCATCTTCAGTAAGAACCTGAATAAAACTTAAACTCACAGCTCTTACGGTGTGTGTTTTTCTTTAAGTCAACAATATAGAAAGAGTAGGATACAGGCAGTCACAAGAGGTCATCAGTCCTATTTTAAAAACCAAACCATGTTTGATACGTTCGAGAAGCATTGTTTTTTTCTCAGAGAGCTGATGATAAATAAGAAGCCTTGGAGAACTAAGTGGCAGGAGTGAGAAGCCTCATATGAGAGAACAGAGTGAAGACTTCTTTTCACACTGATAGAGCAATGAGAGAATCAATCAATCGGGTATAATAAAAAAACAGAAAACACATAATGGAACTTGTAATCACTCTGTGTATGTATGACAGAATCGCGAGGTTCTCTGGCCAAAACGTTGTAACAACTAGGCACTGTTTTCCTAGGATCTTCCCCAAGTGATTGAGAGCAGTATGCCAAAGACAGGGCTCAGGGCAGAAGGCCTGAGAGGCAGCTTCCCTCATGAAGCTGTGGCTTCCCCAAGTGTGAGGTAAACTTAGACTGAGTCAGAAGAGGTAACCTTACAGAAATCCCACATGAGACCTTATACCTAAGGAAGCAATTATCATCATTTATGTATAACTTAAATTTTGCACTTATTTTTCTCCTGCCTTATAACAATAATCAGTTACCAATTATATACTTTATGCCAGGCACTGTGCTACATGTTGAAAAACATTACATTATAAAACTAACATAATTACTCCAAGAACTCAATGTAAAAACTGAGACTTAGAGGATTTAAGTCTTGCCCAGAATCATGAACTAGTAAGCAGCAAAATCACAGTTTGAAGCTATGACAGACCATAATATCTGTGCTTTGCTCTGAATAATTCAGAAATACTGCACCCTCCACAATATTTGATATCCTTATATATATGAACAAATTAATAATACTGTATATTCATACATATGATACCAATTAATGTGCTAATGTATTAAAAATGGGTTCATATTTTAAATCTTCTAAAATCACTTATGTTCCTTAGCAGATTTATATTATACAACTGTAATAAGTATTCACAGAGGTTTATTTTTTTGAACATGTAATTTGTGTTTGTTTAGTATAAAATATGGAATTGTAAACTTTAAATACAATGAAATGCATCTTTATGTCCTTAGAGCGCATTATATAAGCGCTACAATAATATTTATTTGATTCAGAAAATTCACCCCCCAGTGTTTTGTGTTTGTTTGTTTTTCTTCCAATAGTAACAGATTACCGTGCCATCGGTAGCAAACGATTTGAGGAACTGTTAATCATCTAATCAATTCGACTCAGTAGGAATTAGGAATACAATTAAACAGGTAAAGCTAAAAATAAAGTTCATACAGCAAGGGCCTGAAAAATCTGCTATTTTTACCTAAGTTATCATTTGTTTCTTGTACCTGTGTTACACTCAACGTCTTAAATTAATCTCCACAATGTATGGTGCAAATAATATTCATGTTAGTCAAGGTTAATCTTGGCTCATTAGAGAACTCAATTTTAAATGCCTTAAGCCAGAAAAATAGACTAAAAGAAGAAAAAAGAAAGACATTTATTAAAAGAATGCAAGTAAAGGATGCAGCGGTATTTCATTGAACTCAAGGGCAGGCAGTACATTCAGACCTCCTGAGTGTTGAGAACTGAGATGTGGAAATCCATCAAGGATCAAAGCTTCCACATCATCAGTCTCTCTCTCTCTCCCCCTGGAGCCACATGACCTCTCATCTCTACAACAGTTAGTAGGTCTCCTTCATTCTCTCTGTAGACTGGCTTTCTGTACTCATCAGTATACCAACACAGCTGTGCAATTTACATCATCTTGATTCCCAACACAAAGGGAGATTTACAAAATTACTGAATGTCAACTTTAAGTTCCTGAGACTATAATATAATTGGGTAAATAAAGATGTAACCCTTTACCATGGTTGATATATTAGATTTTAGATTTTATAGCCATTAGCTGGGAGAAAGGAAGCATTCTCACCATTAGAACAATACACTAGACAATACTACATCCAAATATTTTGGACATACATGGTTTAAGACACTGTTAACAAACCTTTCAACTGCCAAACAAGCATTAAAAATGATCAGTTCTTTACTTTGTGTGTAGAGTTACCTCTTTTGTACTGAATAATTTGAAAAAAATAAAAATAAAGAAACTGATAAGATATCCCCAAAAAGGAAACAGAGCTTTGAGTTTCAGAAGGCAAATATCTGAAATACATTAAGTATCAATATATACCCAAAACAATGAATTTGGAGTATTTCTTGAATCTGTATTCTTCACTTCAGAGGGGATAAAAACTCTCATTTATAGGTGACAAGTAGTAGACTAGATGAATGTCCTTGCCGAGAGTCCTTGGTACTGTCCCTTCTTTTATTCCCAAGACTGAGTATCATAGAGAGTCAGGCTAGAGATATAAGAAAATGCCTAGTCAAGCAGTGGAATCTGATGCCTCCCTTTATGGAGGAAAAAAGACTTAGCCAGCTTTCCCACAATCCCCTGTTTCAACAGAGAGGAGGCCAAACCATGATGTTCAAAACACCAAAACCAAAATGTAAATCCAAAAAGTCTGCAAAGAGTAAGAGTGGTCATCTTCAAATGAATGAGAATACTTGTTCCCAGTATTTCCATTGGCAAATATGTGCAAGAGGATGAAATGGCATAAATAGGATTCTGTTTTAAGTATGATGTCTATGATCATATCTTGAAATATATATATATTTACACACTAGATAATATGTTCAGACTACAGAGAATGTCTCAAGAAATTCCAAATAAGATCAATTAGCTAGGTAACATCCAATGACCTCTATGTATTAATGCAATATAAATAGAAAATAAAAATAAACTATTCAAATATACCTACCTGTGAACTGTTAAAATTTTTATGTGTTTGATTTTTGAATGATAAAAACAGAAATAAAAATAGAAAAGACAGAAATGAAATATATATAGAAAGTAGATTTAAAATACTTGGAGTGAATCTTTTCCTTGTAGTTCAGGACACATCTCATTTAGATATGGGAAAAAAATAGATAAAAATCAAAACCGAAAAATTTTATAGAAGACAAAATAGAAAACGTACCGAATAAAATTCCAATAGAAAATGACTAGGTGCCAAAAGAATGTGACCACAAAGCAAATGGAAACAGAAACCTAATGATTTAAAGCTCTATAAAAGAAATTCAAAGAATTGGCCAAGCTTTGGAAGGACACAAATCAGAATATAAACAAATTCTGATATTTTGTATCTAGACAGGCAGGAGGCATGAAATGAGAGCTGACACATATCATAAAAGAACTGGAAAAAATACACTTTTTTTTTTTCAGAAGTAAGAAGTAAATTCAAAGGAACCTAATCAGATATGTATGTGTATACAGAAGCCAAAATATGAAGAAAGTGATAAAATTTGAAAAACAACATTTGGTAATTCCTCATGAAATAATTTTTTCAAGACATAATAAGGAATAAAATTTTTGAGTGAATACTTCATGGAGAACTGCAGAATGGAAACATAAGGCTGTCATCTCCTGAACCACTACTGGAACCTCAGATTCTCTAAAAATGGACAACAAATATTCTGTTTCCTGATACAGAGCAATATGAATCTCAGAGGAATATCTTTGAAGTGCTCATGTCAAATTTGTAAAGCAAATATCTAGAATTAACTTCAAATTTTAGCAAATACAGAGAAGAGAGAAACAAGTTAAATGACAGAGAACAAGCAGAAATACAATGTGGTATGTTCTAAAGGGAAATGTAACAGGTTTCCACATTAAGAAAAAAATTAGACGTAGAACATCTAACGACTAAATGTGGTACGTGGACCTTGTTTAAATCCTTACTAAAATAAATCCACTCTAGACAACAGTTCAGAGAAAATGAGAAAAAAATGTGATAACAGAACAACAGCATCATGGTTATATGGTAAAAAATTATCTATGACCTGAAAAACACATATTGAAGTATATATGGGTCAAGGTGTGATCCATTCGGATTTGTTTAAAATTCATTACAGGAAAAAAAGGACAAGTAAAGCAACGAAGAAAAATTAATTTTTGAACCTTTGTGTCATGCATATATGGGGTTTAATTCACTATTTTTCCTACTTCCCTATTTGATCATTTTAACAGAAAATGATAGACAAGTAAAGGTGACTAAAAAATACCTTGTGTGTTATGGCCTAAGTAGTTTACAAATAAAATATTACAGCTTTAAGTAGATTTCTTAGAAAGAAACGGACAAAATTTTAATATCAGGAATCTATGAAAAGACCAACAAAATAAAACAAACTAAAAAAAAGGAAGTAACAAATTTGCAAAGATATGATAAGAAATTAAGGTATTTGCTGCTAATCAAAATTGTAGTGTTATTAATTAAAACTTAAGTTGGCTCTTTGAAAAGATAAAAATATATACATAACTTTAGGAAGTTTGAGAAAAATATATAACATAATGTATAAATGCATGCATTAATTTATAAGGTACATATTTAAAAGTTAAGCTAATAGTGCAAATACCTGTACTCCAATACATTTGTGATTATATAGTATATGGATTATTGCCTATTAAATTGTAATTTACAATAATGAGGTCAAACAAAATAGAGGCAGAACAGGAAATAAACCTAAAAGAAAATGGCAAGGCACTACAAGTTCAAATCCTAAAATCCACTGGGTCAACGTGACTTATTTATTTAACTCATTAATTCATTATGTAAAGTTAGGCTAATGTGGCTTTGAAATTAAACAAGTCACACATTATGAAAACTAAAAATGTCACTTAATAAAGCAGAAAAATTTTAAAATACTGTATTATACAATCATACCTAAGTAAGAATAATTCCAAAATTTCATGGGTGCTTTATTTTATGACATATTAATCCCGGTTTAAAAACTTCAGAACGAGGACCTGCTGGAATTTATACTCACACAAATAGTTCACAAAAAGAAAGAAAAAGATGTACTTAAGTATATGCTACAAATATAAAAGTTCATGTATACCCTCATGTAAGTCAATTAAGGGAATTATCTGTGTTCAGAAACTCTTAAATGTATTTGGAAGAGGCAAATCAAGGAAAAGACCTACCTTGAGGCTGCCTCTTTCGAGGGGAGACCATGTGTGCCACCTGTGCTCTCAGCCTGGTTAGGGCTCACACTGGAAACCGTGAGCCCAGCTCCATCCGATGTTGCCACAAATACATGTTCTGAAAAATCCAAATTTTTAAGACCATAAATTGATTTTTATCAAGTCTTTAAGAAAGTAGTATAAAAATTAAGAAACTGAAAAATAAATTAAAATTCATAGGACTGGCAGTTACATCCAGGGCTCTAATGATTGATTAGGAACAGGAGTTCCAAAAGCCGTGAAAAAGAAGAGGAAGTAGTTGAAGGATTGATGTTCATTTCAAAGTTAAAAAGGACAAACATCCTTCCTTTAAAAGAGGAAGTTAAAAAATGCGTTTACTACTGTAATAGCGATTTTTAAATAATGGAACAAAAATATTCTTTTTTTTTTCTGTAATATGTACATAAGACTAAGAGCATTTGTCAAAGAAAAACGAGGGGATTTTTGTCTTACCAGAAACAAACAGTATGAAAAGATATAAATTTTTATAAGAGGTGCTATTATCACAATGATGTATAACTAGACCCAAGGCATAGCAAAGAGAATTTGGAAACAACCTGATGACTATATGTTAATTAAACAGTGTAAAGTTAATTTAGAGAAGGAAAGCCATTTTCAAAAATTAATAATGGAGCAATTATGAAGTAATTAATAATAATAATTGTGAAAATGTAGGCTACAAAATGTATCCGTTACAAAACTGACAGCTAGTTTAAATTAAGAAAAACAACTATAGGGCTTCCCCGGTGGCGCAGTGGCTGAGAGTCCGCCTGCCGATGCAGAGGACATGGGTTCGTGCCCTGGTCCGGGAAGATCCCACATGCCACGGAGCGGCTGGGCCCATGAGCCATGGCTGCTGAGCCTGCGCGTCCGGAGCCTGTGCTCCGCAACGGGAGAGGCCACAACAGTGAGAGGCCCACGTACCACAAAAGAAAAAAAAATAAAAATAAAAACAAAAAACTATAGAACTGTTAAAAGTACAGGACAATTTTATAAATTTCGAACAGGTGTTGTATTAGTTTCCTATTGCAGCTGTAACAAATTACCACAAATTTGGTGTCTGAGAACAATGCAAATTTATTCTCGTTCTGTACTGAAGGTGAACGTCCAAAACAGGTTCTATAGAACTAGAAATCAAGGTGCCTGCAGAGCTGCCCTCCCACCAGAGGCTCCAGGAAAGAATGTCTTTCCTTGCCTTTTCTAAATTCTAGCGCTGCATTCCTTGTCTTCAAAATCAGCAGTGTAGCATCTTCAGATCTTTCTCTGAAAAGTTTCATAATGTCTTCTCTCTTATAAAAACCATTGTGATTACATCAGATACACCCATATAACCCAGGATAAAAAATTTCACACCTCAAGATTCTTGACTTAATCACATCTGTGAAGCCCCATTTGCCATTTAAGTCAACATATTTATAGGGATTAGGGCATGGAAGTCTTTGGACATCGTTATTCAGCCTACCACAGGTACCTTCTATTTCAAAACAGCATTCAAAATTCTTCAAATACTGCTAAATTTGATGACATTAATGTTTTAAACTCCTATGAAGCAAAAGATACCGCAAAGTTACATGGCAAGAGGCAGATCAGAAGAAAATATCTGCTATATTTACAATGAGCATTGTTATCTAACATATTAAAAACTACCAATAAATAAAAAGCTAAATACAGTATAACAGAGTTGAATAAAATGTAGATGACTAATTAAAACCTGAAAAAATAATCAATGTCATGGATCACAAGGATGCAAATTAAAATAAATTATTGTTTTTTACTGTCAAAGTCCACAATGATAATAGAGTGAATTTGCAATTGTTTATATCTTTGTTAAACATTATGGAAAGTCAGCATTTATTCAAATGAAATAGGCCTGAATTTTTACTCTAAACTTTGCCTTCTAATATTTACTTTGGAGAGATATTTGCCATATATCCAAAGGAACATGAGCAAGAATATACTTTTAGATCTTTCTCACTGTGTGGTGGTACAATATCTGCAATAATTTATAATATTTAAATGGCTTTTAGTAGAGAAATCCTTAATAAATAGTTATGTAAATGTTATAGCATGCTATTCAATAGTTAAATAATAAAATTATATATGTAAATATCTCTATATCATTAATTTGAAAATAGCAACTGATTTGCTACATATGTTCAGCATGTTTTCATCAATAAGTTTAATGAATATGGAGTTAGAAAGAACAGAAAAGCATAACTTTTGTCAACATGGCTTCTCGAAATCTCTATATCATTAATTCACAGGGACAGTGCATATGGTTTTGTGAAAAATATACACATTTATTAATTCATTTTACAGAAACTAAGTAATGTTGCAAGATTTAACAAGTAAAATTTAAAAATACCAGTTAAATTTGAATTTTAGATAAACAATGAATATGCAGTATTGTATTGCTGACTGCTGTTTGCTTCAGTTACACAATTTTAAGTTGGAAATCAAAGGCTGGGAACATTTTGAAGCTTTATTTTACAAGAATTAAAATGGTTTGCCAGTAGTTCATTAATGAATATATGAAAACAACTGTAACAGCAGCTTTCATCAGCACAAATTAAAAACGTATTTATTAATGAATATGCCACTTTCATAAATAATCAAAGTAGCATTACACTTAGTAGTCTAGTGATCAATGCCTCATACTATGAAAGATGTCTAGCAGTAATTAAATCTGTAGTGCTATATTGTTCCTTAATTCTTTCTGACTACATAATGTATAATAAACTATTACTTTTAATAGAATTCTTTATAAATTTTGTTGGTATTTGACAAACAGCTTAAATTTTCACATGAACTTAAACTAAGACTTGCACTGATATTTGCTTCAATTTCTAATTAACATTTGTAAGAAAAGTATTTTCAAATGTGAAAAAAAATCTCAAAACACTTTTTTGCTGAGGTTTTCTTTTCTTTTTTCTGAGTCCAAAAATAGCAATTTCATTGAGAATACCCATTTTTGGTGGGTTAGATAACAGTGTACTTCAAGTTCTTTAATATTCTTCATTCAGGTGAAATACTTTCTCTTTCAGGACATGGACTGAACCTCCAACTCCAGCCAGAGAGTTAAAAAGGAACAAAAGTAAAAAATGTGGATGATTAACCACCATCCTTCACCACTGCTGAACTCATCCACTCAAAAGGCAGATTTCCTGAATGTATTTTTTTTGAGCTCTAATACATTTTCCCAAATACAACCTGCTCATCTCTTGGATCTTGTACCGTCCCTGATTTTTATTCAGATTAAATTACTTTGTGGAGTGCGTAACAATGTGACAGTATAAACTGATTTGATACATATGTTCAGCACGTTTTCATCAATAAGTTTAATGAATATGGAGTTAGAAAGAACAGAAAAGCATAATTTTTGTCAACATGGCTTCTTGAAATCTGATCAGTGAAAATTTCTAGCAGGTGAGACCTCCACATATATTCTGGAAGTATTTCCCCTTAGAATGGCAGATGGATATAACACTATCAAGTTATGAGAGACCATGGTTGAGTAAAACAGTGAAAACACAAACATTCTTAATTTAAGCATGGTGCATTTTGTAGAAATTCCATGTTTTCTTACTGTGCTAGCTAGCAATCCTGATCCAGGACGAAGTTAGACAGCTCTTAAACACTGTTCTTATGGTGAATTCATGTATACGTAAGTTTAAGAAAAATCCTAAGTTCATCTGCTAGTAGTTCATGGTATACTCACAGGGGATAATATAAATAAGAAGTACACACTGGTCAGTAGCAGATGTATCATGAAATTAAGGAAGTATAGCCATTCAAGGACTTACCCTGTCCTCTGCCTTCCCTTCCACCACAATTCTCCTAGTACCTAGTGAAATGGAGAGACAGACGGACTTTTTGGGATCTAGCTGAGAGATAGCTGAGTTGGAACTATGCAATTTTTATAGCAAATGTGAAAAATGTCTTCCTATGTCAATAAAACAAGTGAGGAAAAATTAAAATCTCCTAACATATAAGTATAGAAAGTGTATCTTCTTTTACTAACATTAAATTTATGTACTTAAAAAAAACAGAAAAATTTCAGATAGATTTAATGAGATTACTTTAAAAATCTGATATGACAAAATACTAGATTTTTTTATTGAGAAGCAAATTCTAACATTTTTTCAGACTTTAATAAAAGCAGAAATTTATTAAGAAAATGTGTGACTTTTGAATTAAAATAATGAATAATCACTTTGATTATTAGACAATTTATGAAAACTACTGATACATGATGTACGTTAAAATTGAAATTCATGCTGATTTGTCATTCACTATTGACAGTGAAAAGATATTAAAATTAAAATACAGCACAGAAGTAAGAATATCAAAAACGAAGTGATTAATAATAAATATAATCAACTCAAATGTGTTTTGGACATGTCACTGCTCAAGAATACAGGAAATAATAAAAAAATAGTACAACTCACATGTGAAAAAGTGATGTCTTCCAAAATTTGACACCAACAATCCTATTTGTTTGCATTATGTCATTAATACAACATGTGAAGCTGAAAGATACTTATAAAATCATCAATAATAAAAAAGTTAATTCTGATATGCCATGCTAGAAGAAAATTTAAATTCCCTTTAGTCAATCCAAGAATATATTATATACCCTTTGTTTTAAAATATTGTGCTTTATAATCATTTAGGTAAAATTTGATGAGTGCAAAATAAAATAAACAATTGTGATTTAAGAGATCACTTCAGCAAATTTCTTCCTTCTCAATTTTAGACAAGGTTTTAATGTCTATAGATTTGAAGAAAAACAGCAGCTTAAATGCATGTGATTCTCTGAAACACAAACCTATTTGTAACTTCTTTCTAGAGTATTTTCGTCAGATTTCATTTACTCAGCAACTCATGTTCCAGGGGGTATTTTATACAAGATATTGAGATTATACAGACCTATTAAACACTTCCCTCAGGATTCTCAATCTAATACCAATAATATATGTAAGCAAATAATTACAGTAAAGTGTGATGATGTTATAGTATATGAATCAATGTAGTTCTACCTTTTTTTTTTTTTTTTTTTTTTTTTTTGCCACACCGCGCTGCATGCGGAACTTCCCTGACCACAGTGGAAGTGCGGAGTCTTAACCACTGGACCGCCAGGGAAGTTCAAATGCAGTTCTACCTTAAAACCAAAAATTACTGGAGCAGACTTCCTAGAGAAATCTTGTTTGATTTGAATCGTAGAGAATGAACAGGAAATCATCCTATGAGTGAGTTTTAGAGAGAAATTTGCCCAGACCAAGTACAGAATGACATGCAGCCCACTCTGGGAGATCACAGCATACTCAGGGAAGTAGGTGAAATTCACTATCAGTGGTCTTCATGCCTTTTTGGTCCCATATCACCCCCCAAAATTTTGTAAAGCCATATGCCACCTTGGTCACTTTTAAGTTGATATCAAGAACTTTCTCGTATCTTTTCAATATAAACATTTTAAAATTAAATTTATCACTCACTGAAACATACGTAATCAGGGGCTTCCCTGCTGGCACAGTGGTTAAGAATCCACCTGTCAATGCAGGGGACACGGGTTCAAGCCCCGGTCCAGGAAGATCCCACATGCCGCGGAGCAACTAAGCCCATGCACCACAACTGCTGAGTTTGTGCTCTAGAGCCCGTGAGCCACAACTACTGAAGCCTGCACACATAGAGCCCATGCGCCGCAACGAAGAGTAGCCACCGCTCGCCACAGCTAGAGATATCCCACACGCAGCAACCAAGACCCAATGCAACCAGAGATAAACAAATAAATATTTTTTAAAAATAGTATAAATATATGTAATCAAATCTAAATCCTTATAAAGTTGACACCACTATCTTCCACTTAAAAAAACAAAAACATAAACTCTTTCATAGTTAGGCATTATTCCATCACTCTTTTTACTCCTTCACCAAACAAATCCTGTCCATTTCTTTCATAGACTGGTATCCTCAAGCAATACACATTTATGCTTTAAAGTCCTTTATTAGTTACTATGTAAAAAAACAAACAAAAAAAGACATCCAATATAATTTTTATATAAAGTAAAATTTAACTCAATTTTCTATGATCACAAGAGTCTGTTTTAAAAAGTTCAGTGGAATTATTATGATTATCAGTAGTACATGACAAATTTAAAATATATTTGTTATGTTTAGGCTTTGTTAAATATTTATTATAACTTTAAGTTTTTAAAAATAAAAGCCTTAGTGAGATTGATAGGGCTTTTATTTTCTTTTGTCACATGTACATGAGTGATTATTACTTATTACTAGAATGAGATAGTCTTCAGCATCAATTTTATTCCTACATTTCTTTTCTTTTTTCAGGTATGTGTTGAGAAAACATGTTCACATAAATAGATGGTAATGAAAGCTGTTTCATTATAGCAAGGTTTCTCAGTTCTTTGAACTTCTTAATGGCGATATGCCAAAGATTACATAGCTATCTATCTTCAAAATTATTTTTAATAATCTATCATCTGACAACTCTATTAGGTTTTCCTTCCATTGTGTTAAAAATAAATAAGGGGAAACCTGAACAAGAGGATTTATTATCTAGTCATTAGTGTCATTCACTTTTGTAATATCAACCTTAATACTTCTATTTATATAAGAGGGTGCCTCAGTTATTTGCCCTCTGGGGCAATGCACCATAGTTAGGGTGACTGTATAGTTTATCATCCAAACTGAGAATGTGGGCAATATTAATAAGTAAGCAAGAAAAACAAACATAATCCAGACTGATACTGGCAAATCAGCATATAATTGTCTCCTAATGATAAAAAATATTAAAAACAGATGAGAGGCGTGTCATTCTCTGCAAAATCAGTAAAAGGATTTTTGTAGAGGGAGAAATGGGAAACCGTGGACTTATTTTCTTAGGCAAATACATTGTTAAATATATACATTTTACTTTGAGAAAACTGCATATTTGAAAGTTGAGATCTTAAAACTCCCAATCATATAAACCACTTTTTGAGGACATACTCTATGGTTTTAAGAATATAAGAAGTAGGAAAACATGGGTTCAGACTGGAAAGGACCTCTGACATGATGCTAATGCATTTGGAATTTCTCTTTCAGTAATATGAAATTATGTTCTAAGGCAACTGAGACCCCTCACTGTATCTCTATATCTTAAGCTAGGGTAGCATGTATTATTAAAGTGTCTATAAGGATTGTACTGGTCAGAGGACACACCCCTAAGTAATGTAATAAGTTAAACCTCCAATCCATTATTAATTCACAGAGAAAAGTTTGCGCAAGCAGCTTGTATGGTCCTAAATTTAGGTGCTGTACCTTCCTGTCTTTTCCACACTCAACACAAACTAGTACTATTCATATCCACATGGCCAAGTTGTAGAGTGGGGCTGGGGTAGGGAAAACTGTAGAGAAATAAGTGTATCAGGAGAGGAAGCTCCTTCTTGCAAATGTCTTTCCTCTTTTTTTTCTTTCCTGAAAGCTTTTTTTTAAAAAAAATCTTGGTTGAAGAACTTGTCCCATCATTTGATATTTCAAGTAGATCATGAAAAAATTTCTTGTTACCCATATGCCAAACCTCAGAAGTCTAGGTATTAAATTATTTAGATCCAAACATATATTCTCCATTATTCTGACCTATTTATAACCTTCTTAACCAGTGTATTCAATAAATTTGTAACCAGACATCAGCAGAAACATTCAATTTAGTTTTCTGAGAGGCAAATAAAAGGAAAGAAAAATAAGGAAGCCAACTTTCAGAATTTTTAAACCATGCTGCTTAAAATGAAAGTCCTGTCCTCCTCTTCCTCTCTTTTCATCTTCTCAAGGACTTCACTACATCTCTCTGCTGGATAACAATTTCTCTCCCTTTCCTAGAATATTCCCCAGTACTCTCCATGTGTAAGAAGACATGAATTCCCTTTGATCTCGCATTTCTGATCTAGAGAGTGGAATTTCTTCTATTTAGACAGTGTCTCCACTCCCTGACTGTATGTGCCTTTTCCATCTACTCCATAAAGGGAGGATACTGTAGTCTACAAATTCAATTTTCACTCCTCTATTCTTACTTGACTTAGGCGTGTTCACAGATACTTTGGTCACATTTCCTGTAAAAAACTCATTGTTAGCTGGTATGTTTTCTTGCTTATCTGATTTTTATATTTGTCTGATAGTTACATACTTGCTTTTTAATTGTTTATTTTCAATTTTTTTTTTCTTTAACAGTGTAAGTTCCTTAAAGTAAGAACTCTATTCATTGGTGCAGAGGAGATAATAAATACTAAATGAATAAGTGAAAGATATTTTTTATGAAATGGTTTTACTGAATACATAGAATTTGGAGATCTGTACCTGACGGCTCATGTTGCCATCATGAGCTAGGTTTTCTTCGTTTACTCAATTTTAAGTACCTTACCTATTCCATTGATCTTTGACCTTTTCTTTATTATTACTCATTTCTTTTGATTTATTTTGTTACCTTTTCTAAAAGAGAACTGGCTTTGTCCTATTTTAGAAAATAGAACCAGAAAAATAGAATAAAAAAATAAAATAAAAAAATATGCCCTGTTATATATAGACAACATCTCTACCATGCCACATTTTTATTATTATTTAGTTCAAAATATTTCTTTCCTACTTCTTTGTGATTTTTCCATTAATACAGGGGTGATTTAAAAGTACATGGGGAGTATCCAAACGAACTTTTATAGTTATCTTTTTAAAATAATTGATTTGTAATTTAATTTATCCCTAGTCAAAGAACATACTAGTGGTTGATATTCATAATTTAATTTTGAAAAAAGTGCTTCATGTGTACATTTGGTACACCTTTGTATAACCTCGAGTTAGCAGCTATAACTTCTTTTTGTTCCTATGCTCGCCTCTAGCATCACCCCTTTACTGCCTCCAAATTGCTGCTTTTAATTTTCTGTGTGCTAGGAAATCAAATAAGCAAGCTTTTTTTTTTTTCTTAAATGGCGTCTAAAATAAGACTGTATACGACCTGAGGGACTTTCTATGAAGAAGTATTTGGCTTTTAGTTCAGAATCCATGTCACATTTATATCTGTTGAGGCCACCAAGAAACATGTGTTTGTTGATTTTCAGGTTCATGACTGTGTGATCTGATTAGTTGAGTTTATCAAATTTATAATGAGTGCCCACTAAATTGCAGGCGCTGGACCTGAACTGAATTTACAAAAGTGAATAAGACAGCATTCACCCTCAAGGCTCTTAGAGTTCAGAAGGGTAGAAAGTCACACACAGAAAATATCCCCCAACAATTGCTATGTGAAGGCTCATGTATGAGCATACAGAGTAGGCACCCAATCAATCCTGGAGTGTGTTGGGGTACTGGGTGGGGCAGAGGAGATAAGAAAAGGAATTGTGGTAGCGATAAAGCCTGAAAGGCATTCCAGATAGAAAGGAAACATCATCAAAGGCAGAGAGGAAAGCAATCAAAGGAACAAGGAGGGGCGGTATTACAAGGGACACAGTATGGAATACAAAGTGAGCCCCAGAGAAGGATCAGAAGAAGTGCTTTGTTTGAGCTTTGGTCGCTGGTCAAAACGTTTTATATACACAGAAAAGAATAAGAGAGCTACCAGTAGATATTACTGTATGATTCAACTCATTTTGTTAAAAAAACAAAAACAGGGCTAAACACTTTTTTTTGTCTGCCACTAAGCAAGTTCTGGGTTCACCAAGTTGGTGGAGCTGTCCTCATCACAGTTTTCATCTTCTTGATACTTTATAGGTTCAGAAAAATCAAATGCAATTGGGAGTTCATAGTCTTTGGTTAAAATATAAGTTTGAATTTAGCATTTTGTGGTAGAGAAAATTCACATACTGTTGCATATTTTTCATTCTCTGTAGATAACCCATCTCAAACAATGCATTTTCTTAAATACTTGGTATTTAAGATTTCCAAGTAATCACCAACATTTTATCCTGGCATTTTGGTGGTAATCTAAGTGCCATCATGGCCTATGTCTGAACAACAGGCAATCCTCATACCAGTGAATCTCGAACTCTGATGTGCACAGTAGTTGCCTTGTTAAGATACAGAATCCTGGACTCCATTCTCAGAGACTCTGATCCCACTGGCCTGGAGTGAAGTCAGATAATCTACATACCTAACAAGCTCCCAAGTCATGCTGATGCCCACAATCCATGGTCCACTTGACATAACACTGCTTCATACCATAAAAGCTTTCATTTAAAAGCTGCCATATTTGTAAAATCATGTTAGTAGTAACTGTCCCATATGACTGTTTCAAGTCCCCAAAAGCTTGTACCAGTGGTTCCTGAAATTATTACCAAGATTTCTCCTGGTTAGAGGTGGTTAGCTTACTGTGTTGAAATAGTTTAGTTGGTGTCGGTACTGAATAATAGGTAAAAAATCCAAGAACCACCCCTTCCTTCAAAGTTCCACCTTCAGCCAACTCTTCCTCTCTTGACTTGAGGTCAGCTCCAAATACAATGTAACTTTCAAAGAAATATAAGTCCAAAACCAAAGGTAATGAAGTCAATTTAAATCTTTACTGAAGCCTTTCCAAAATGCCAAAGTGAAAGGTCATTTATAACTCATTTTTCTCCTCATCTCTCTTTAAATCAATATAAACAATAATTGCATCAGTAACCAACATTTTTCTCCTACCTCTAGCTAATATCCCCAAATTCCCCAATCAAATCTGGTCTCATGGGCTCTTGACTTTTCTACCCATGTCCTTTTTATTGACCTTAACTTATGATCTGTTTCTCTGTTGCTATCCCTGTTTTCTTTCCCTACTGTGTTTTATGAACCACACACTCTAGAGCTAGACTGACTGGGTTTGAAGTGTGGCTCAGGAACTCAGGACATGTGTGAATATGAGCTACTTTCTGAAAATCCCTGTACCTCAGTTTACTCATCTGTAAGATGAGGATTCTAATAATACCTACTCACAGGATCACTGTAGAATTAACTTAGCTAATCCTTTTAAAATGCTTAGAACAGAGCCTTGTACTCAGGAGGTAGTTTTAAATATTCACTATTGTCAGAAGGCCTGTCTATCACACGCTGTGCTGTGTTATGCATATTTATGATTTCCAAAGAGCTAAGGACAAATCTATGCATTTCCTATTCACTTACTAGAAACTAAGAGGTAACTTCAGAGATAAAAGAATTGCCAACTTAACTAAATACAGAGAGAATGAGTGATTTAATATAAATTATTATAAAACCAAAATTCTTTTTCTCAATTATCTCTTAAGATAGTTCCCAAGGACCAGAACTTTCATCCACATCGTTTATGCAATAATGGCTGAAGTATGTCAGGTGACTCACATAATGCTTTCTTCTTCACCAAGAATCTCTCTTCCCTTAAATAATCAACAATACGAAGACTCAACTCTGATATCCCACAGTAACAACATCCAGGCCTAACTGACACACAATTAAATCCTTGCACTCACTTTTCCTAGCAAGGTTTCTTCTCAGAATGATCTGTGTGGCATTCTCCTTTGCTGCAGAGAGTCAGGAAAGCTCACGTTGCTTTATTCATAAACAAATTTCTTTACTCCAGAAGGGGACCTTCTACACTGGCAACAGTTAAGAATCATAGCCGGGCTTCCCTGGTGGCGCAGTGGTTTAGAATCCACCTGCCAATGCAGGGGACACGGGTTCGAGCTCTGGTCCAGGAAGATCCCACATGCCTTGGAGCAACAAAGCCCGTGCGCCACAACTACTGAACCTGCTCTCTAGAGACTGCGAGCCACAACTACTGAAGCCCATGCGCCTAGAGCCCATGCTCTGCAACAAGAGAAGTCACCCAATGAGGAAGCCTGCGCACCGCAACGAAGAGTAGCCCCCGCTCGCCGCAACTAGAGAAAAGCCCGCACGCAGCAACAAAGACCCAATGCAGCCAAAAATAAAAATAAATTTAAAAAATAAAGAATTGTAGCCAATATGTCCATAGCCAAGTAGATATCTTTTTGCATGAGAAAATTTTAGAAATTGCCTAAACATATTTATAAAAAGAGTTTCAAGAAACGATAAGGCTGCAGATAAGGTATTCATAGCATGGCTGAATGCGATCAAGAAAATCTTAGTTAAGGCTGGTCCTGCTAAATGAAGAGGGACACGCAGTGTCCTTTAACAAGAAGATAATGCAGTATTTTCAATAACACACACAGATCTGTAGGTCCTTTCCAAAATATACCCTAAAACAGAAACCTCAAAAAATCCAGGGTGTGTTTTGAAGAGTCAGGTTCTGTAACTCAAGCTTCCAATCAATACTTTTAGATAGGGAGAAACAGAAGTTCTCTCTAGGGCTACAATATTTGGTGCCAAGATTCCTCTAGGGAGGATTTTTACCTCACACATACAAAACCTTTGTAAGCAAAGGCATATATTAGAAGTATTTGTAAACATATCTGATGTTTTATTACACAGAATTTTATGCTGGCTCAACTAAAATCTAAATAGGTTATTTGATATTTCAGTATTTAAGGTTTTTTCCTGTGGGAAAATACTGAAGAAAATACTATTTTGGGTTAAAAGAAGAAAAATTTGAATGATTTGAATTTATCTTTCTCTTCAGATGAACTAAAATCACTATTCTTAAATTGAAAATATAAACACATATCAAACAAATGTCCTTTAAATGATCATATTGTTACATTCAAACTGATGTAAATCTATTTCCTTGAGGAATGCACCTGTCATAAGAAGTTGGTGGATGAATGGTTTCTATAAATTGCTATTAAATATTTTTCCAAAATAAATTTTATGTAAGCAATAAAAAATATTTAACTGGCTATGTTTTAAAGAATTTACTATTTTATTAATTAGAGATATCTTTTACTGATGTCCAAAAAATTCAGCTTGATTTTTCCATCTGAATTTCACACATGAAAAGATACCTCTGTAATTGTCAAGATAGAATTTATTATATCAAATTATATTTCCATGGAGTTAACCTTCCATTTTAAAACTGTTCTTAACTAGAGTTGCTTTTTCTTTTCTCATAATGGTTAAAGAGATCTTATTACTGGTTTTATGTAAACTTCCCCTGCTTACAAATGACAAAGCAAAGGAAAAAATGTGTGCTTATACTGCAAAATTATGCATCCATTTTACAAATGAAAAGTGAAAAAATATTAAAGTACTGAAAGCTACACTGTGTTCTGTAGACTATGGGGTAATATGCGATTTTCAGTAGCTGATGCCATACAATATTTATTAGGATTTACTATGTAACTGATGGAATAAAATGATAAATAAGTGAAAATTCATAAGAAATCATTTTTAGGCATATTATCAATGGCCCAGGAATTTTTTAAATTACATTTTTAATAATTATATTCATTTGTGTGACAACCTTAAGAAATTTTATACTATTTGTCCCAGTAACTCCATTACAAGAATAAATTTAAAGATACAATATTAATAAAAAATGTGGATATTAATTAATGTAAAAAAGTTAATCAATACATAACAGTAGTATTTTAATACTAAAAGGATAAGGGGCTTCCCTGGTGGTGCAGTGGCTGAGAGTCCGCCTGCCGATGCAGGGGACATGGGTTCGTGCCCCAGTCCGGGAAGATCCCACAGGCCGCGGAGCGGCTGGGCCCGTGAGCCATGGCTGCTGAGCCTGCACGTCCAGAGCCTGTGCTCCACGACGGGAGAGGCCACAACAGTGAGAGGACGGTGTACCGCAAAAAAAAAAAAAAAAAAGATAAGAAATAATCTAAAAAACAAAAGCATGGAAATGATACATTTATTTTTTAATACTACATTCATTTAAAAATAGTTCACGGATATTTTTAAAAACATTCAATGACACAGGAAAATATTTCTGTGCATAAGACTAAGAAAATACATCATAAGACAAAACTATATGCCAGATATGTTATAATCTGTGTATGGGTAGGGTCAAAACAGAAACTTTAAACAAAATCTTGAAAGCAACACATGTCCATAGTGTTTAGTTTTGGGCAATGTTATTTGGAGTGATGTGCTTTTTTTTTCTATGTAATTTCTGTATGATTCAGTCATTTATATTTGACATAGCTAATTGCCTATTCAGTTAAAAATAAATTGTGCTTCAGAATACAGAACTATTTTTACTAAGAAATTATTCTTATGGAATATTTCCTATAAATACTTTTATTAATGGGTCTCTTAGTACTGATAAACTATAGACCCTGAACTAGCTAGAAAAACACAAAATGAAGTGAAACCAAGGAAAAGAAATAGTATTCAAAACGAAAACTGACTACATCTGTGTCTTCTGAAAATATTATAAAATTGAAATTATTCCTAAGATAAATCTGGTTATTGCTTGCTTTCATGTGTGAAAACTTGTGAGAAAAAGAAATGATGAAACCCAGTCACTAACAGTGATTCTGTGCTGCAAGAAGATGAGAGCCACAGAAGAATGTCCTTTTTTTTATCAGATCATAGTATAATATGCAGATGTTGGGATTTGCCAGTGTTGGGGAAATAAAGAATTAGAGGGCTCTGAAGAGTCAAGTGAGAGCAAAAAGAACTGAAGAAGGAGTACACAGGAGATGGTACTACTTGTACTGAATGAAGAAATATGTAGAATGAATAATGTAATATGCACTTTGAAGCATCCTACAACCACAAGAGGGATTGGTGGTAGGATAAATCTTAAACTGTGGCTAACGTATCAGAACATGGAAATATTCTGGTTTCTCTACAGCAAAGCTGCTGGATGACTCTGTCACCACATTTCTTGTTATGTAATCTTACACCCTTCCTTTCATTTAAACCAACAGAGCTGACACTGTAACTTGCTCTCAAGTCAAAGGCGTTCTAACTGATATATTATCTTCAAGTAACCTCAGATGACAACTGGGTTTTGCAGGGACATAGGGGTATCAAGACATACAGTTGCACCTCTAAGAGGACTAGAACCAGAAACAGAAAATCCATTAGGAAAAAAAAAAATGCCACCATAGCCTGTGTGTCTCTGTCTTTGTCTCTTTCTCCTGTCTCTTTCTCATACATTTTCCAACATTATGTTACCTCTGATTGGTAACACACAGCAAAGCCTGGTAGAGAGCCTGGTTTTCAACTTCAAATTCCCAGGATATAAATTACTGACATTTCCTGAATCAATATTCACCTATTGCAAAGGGAAATTTTTCATAATATTTTATGTGGAAGGAAAGAAAATAACTGTTGACAATGTTAAAATCAGTTTCTCCAATCTATATCTCCAAGTGATAAATTCTATTTAACTTTTGACAGGGGTAAATCTTGCTAATGCTTTTAGTGAAAACTTCTGTGCTGCTTAGATGCTTCTTTGGTCGTAATTCAACTTATAAAACTTTTTGAGTGAAAATAATATATTTATTCAATGATCTTCTCTTGAATAAAGATGGGCTTGATATCATAAAACATTTTTTTAACAAATTTAGCAAACTTAATTAGGAATTTACTAGCTGAAGACATAGTCGGTACAAATAAGGAGATGAGTAGCTGGTGCCTTATCTAGTTACTAACATTGCATACTAAATCTACCCATATTTGGAGGCATAACACAATCATTTCATTGTGCTCGGGGACTCTGAGGCTTAGAAATTCAAGAACAGAGCAGTGATGACTTGGTCTATTCATGATGTCTTGGGCCTCAGTGGAGAAACACTAAGTCTGATGGAACTTAACAGATGTGGACTGGTAGCATCTGCATACATCTTAATCCACATGTCTGGCAATTGTTGAGGGCAAGCAGTGGAACCACTACCAGCTATCAGTTGAAACGTGGCTCCTCCATTTGATACTTTTGCGGGGGTTAGTTTGGGCTTCCTTGCAAAATGGTCACGGCTGAGTTCCAAAAGCAGGTGTTCCAATGGAGCAAAAAGCGTACGCTGTGTTGATGACTTAGCCTCAGAAACCACATAGTGTTACTTCTACCACACTCTGTTGCCTGAGACATATAATCCCTGTGATCCAAGGGACAGAACACTTGGGAGGAATGTCAAGGTTACATTGTTAGAAGAGTATACGGTATAGGAGATATTACTGTGGTCATCTGTGGAATGACCAGAGGGCTTACATTCATTTCAACAGTCTTTAATGGTACACATTTGAGTATTCTAAAAATCAAAGGGCACTATCAGCATATGCAAGATGAGCACAGCAGTCTGTCTACTCAACACAACAACAACAGGCAATTAGATGCCACAGACATGGAGCTCTGAGTTAACACAGGTAGTCTGTAGATACCAGCACTGTCTGAAGAGCGGTCAGTGAGTTTCTAGTGACAAGTATATGATTTTTAAAAGTTTGTACATGCTATACTTTTAGCCTCAATTAAGAGGATATTACATAAAACCGTATATCACAAATACATACCTAAAAAGGGCAATGAAATTTTTGAGAGAATATTGGTCTTGAACTACCCTTTTTTTCCTACCTTTCTTCAATAGTCCCTCGAGCAGCTAAACAGGTAACTGTGTTAATGATCTGTTTATGTAAAAGCTTCACATAATTGCTATGAAATTTGCCATTTGTTCTATCACCTCAGAAGTAAAAAAGTTTTCTTAATATTTGCACTGCAACTTCTATTTAATTTTATAATAAACTAGATTGTTCTTGACATTTTACTCCCTTTCCTTGGATCTAGATGAAAAGTTTCTATTGTTTTGCATCCCTGTGTCTCTGTAGAGGTATACTATGGACTTAGAGGAGACTTACAGGTTTTTAACAGCTGGAAGGCCAGCACTCAATATTTATCCTGAAGTTGCCATGGCTACTAAGGCAGACAAAATTTGCTGAACAAGTTCAAGTTAGAGATAGCTGGAAAAGCACAAGGGGTCTCACTAACAGTTTCAACAATTATCCACAGTGAAAATTAGTGAGTGAATGTGCTGTTTTGATTTCCTATTCTGTTGATCTCACTAACAATAAAGTGAGACTACTTAGGAAAAAATATACATAAATATAGTTTGATAGTATCATTTGTATTGTTGATGAGGTGACAGAGAAAATTACTCTAATCTTACTCCATTATCACCTAAAATCATTAATGTAAACAACATCTGGTAATGTTCTTTACCTAAAATCAGGCCAGTAAGCCTCTGTTATTTGTTAAATATTTTGTAGTACACTTTTAGCTACATTAAAATATTAGTAGAAAAACATACACAAGAGATATTGTGTGTGTGTTTGTGTACAAAATATAAGCTTATTTAGGATACAGGAGATTTCTTAGGATTAACCTATCTTGGCTTTGTTTTTGCCATTAAAAATTATATTTATTTAGACAGTAAATGTTACATTACTAGCAAGGTTGGACTTTTTTTAAGTTCATTGATCTTCAAAAATATGGTCATATAATTAATTTCAATTTTATTCAAATGTTTTTGCTATGTACCTCTCTAATGATTTCATTATAGAATTATTTTATTCAGTTAGAATGCACTCAGTTGCTAGAACAGAATATCCAAATACCTGCAGTTTGAAAACATAAAGAGAACACTTATGAAGATGCTAGAGGTATTTGGATTTAGAACGTAGGCACTAATTCATTTGATTTACTGAAGAATTCACAGGTCCACGGCTTCCCATTTTTTCACTCTTTCTTAAACTCAGTATATTACTGATGTCCCTGTGCATGATTTGGAAGACTACAGTCATAGCTTTAAATATCACATTATTGGTTTTTAATCACCTAGTTTATTAATCAAGGGGACAAAATCTTTCTTAGAAGTATCATTGTTCCAATATAAGTTACATGAACAGCCCAATGTAAAATCTGGCAAAAGGAAATATGAATACCATATTAGTTTAAATTAATCATGGTTTATTTACTGTCATCCACATAACAAAAAATAAGCAATATAGCCATGGGGTAGGCAACCAAAATTGTGTGTCACATGTCAGGTCAAGCAATAGTAAGGTAAGTAGCCAAGATAACTTTAATACAAAGTTGACCTCTAAGTCACCTCCAAATTCCTAGCCCTTCTTAATATGCTTCTGAATTATTAAATTTAATTGGAGGAAGAAGCAAAGGCAGGAATCCCATTCCTCTACCTCCAAAGTCCATTCACTCTGGGAAATTGTCTCCTCTCTTCAGCCATAATGCTTTGGCGTTACTGAATCCTTGTTATCCATCCATAAACACTGAAGAATCATTCTTTATATTTCAGCTACACTCCTTACTCCAGGCTCAGTATTAAGTAGGTAAACAGTTGCTCAAAAATCCAAATAATACATGACAACCTGGGAGAAAAGTGAAACTCCAGGTGGCTCCTGTTTGTTGGATTAGATAATGCAGTTTTGCAAACTATTTTGCCTAATCCTGTAGCACCTATATTTTTAATCCACAGTGTTTATGCAGAAAGCTCAGGATGCTCTATCAGTGTCATTCTAATAGTGTGAGTTCTACAAATACAGAGCGTGACAGCAATATTAACTGTAAGATGTCTATATTTTCTGACAAAAAAGAAATTATTTTAATTATTCTTCAGTTATTATGTTTCTTGGTGCCCAAAAATATAAAGACATTTTTATGGTTATAATACAATTTTGGATAGGTCAAATCCTTGCCATGGAAGGATTTTAAATATAAAGTTGTCACATAACTCATTATCAAGGTATGTGGTAGACACCAGTGCAACTGAAGGTTTTCTTTCCTCATTTATTGGCTAAATGAATTTCAACATTTTCCTTCACCTTTCTGAGGTCATATTTTCTCTCCCATAAAATGTAGATTCTGCCTGCAAAATTACTAACTACTGAGCTAGATACCATAAACACAAAAGGGGATCAACCACCTTCCCCAGATCCTAGTCTTGGTGGAGGGAGAGGAAAGGGCACAGAAAGTCTTGATACAAGCAGAGTGAAACGAGTATTTAAATAGTGTTACAAAAACCGTTTTCTGGAGTTGGGAAGGAACCATTAACCCTGAATTAGAGATAGGGAGGATCCTCTGAGGAAAAAATATTTAAGCAGAGTCTTGGAGTTTGAGTTGTATTATGCTAGTAGAAAAAAGGCTATTGAGACAATGCAGATAGAGGTCTCTCTATAAAATCCTGTGTTTTTAAAGTGTATGTAGGCTAGCCAACTGTCTTCAATGGCCTAGGATTTAGAAATTTCCCAGGATTGGGATTTTATTGCCAAAACTGGGACAGTCACAGTCAAACTGAGAAAACTGTTCACACTAATATTAAAAAAAAAAAGCTGTATCACAGTGTTGTAGAGCAGCTGCTAAATACGGCCCCCAATGATTCCCATTCCGTTATTCATACCCTTGTATAATCCTGACTCTTAAGTGTGGGCTGAACCTAGTAATTTGCTTCTAACAAATAAAAGACAGTAAAAGTGGTAAGATGTCAGCTCTGAGATTAGACTACAAAAAAATCCCTGGTTTTCTTATTTGCCTTTTTTACTCTCACTCTGAGGGAAGCCAGCCACCATATTGTGAGCTGCCCTATTGAGTGACCAACAAAGTGAGGTCCCTGGTCAACAGCCATCAAGGAATTAAAGCCTTCCAGCCATCCATGAGTAAGCTTGGAGTGGAACCTCCCTCAGTCAATACTTCAGTTGAGACCATAGCCTTGGACAACACCTTGACTGCAACCTGGTGGCAGAAGCTAAGCCAGAGTTACCCATCTAAGCCATATCCAAATTTCTGACTCACAGAATATGCGAGATAATAAAATTTTTTTAAAGTTTCTAATTGTTGGGGTCATTTGTTACAGAGTAATAGATGACTAATATATATACTATGGTTGAAGCAGTGGGCTCAGCTGGAGCATTGAGAATGATGAGATATGAGTGGTGGAAATGTAGTTTTAGGCAAGACTTCAGACTGATTTAATATCCGTATTTAAATGCACCTTCATCTCTACTTCCCTTTTAATGATGAATGTTTCCAGAGTTACTATTCTCTTCTTTTTCTCCTGATTCATATTTCTATTTTTCTTACACTGTGCAATAAATTCTCTAAAAATAAAAATTTTATTGTATATTATTTTTTATTTAGAAAAATCTTTTTTTTAAGATTTTTTTTTGATGTGGGCCATTTTTAAAGTCTTTATTGAATTTGTTGCAATATTGCTTCTGTTTTATGTTTAGGTTTTTTTGGCCACGAGCCATGTGGGATCTTAGCTCCCCGACCAGGGATTGAACCCACTGGACCACCAGGGAAGTCCCCAAAATTTTATTTTTAAAAATAAAAAAATACTGTGTGACTCTCCTATTCATGCATTCTAAGGTAAGTCACCATTATTATTCCCCTTACATTACCCTGCCTCTTTCATTTGTAGGATTGTCAAACTTATAAGGATAAATTCATTTGTACGTTTTCTTTTAAACTGCTTATCTCTACATGACTGCTTCTGTTTGGTTTCACAATGTGTGTGGCAGCTACACCTTGACCATCACAGAGTAGGCATTTAATAAAGTTTTGTTAACATGACTGAATTAATAACTACATATTCATGCTGAGTAATAAATCCTGAGCTTCTCTAGAAAAGCTACATAAAAGAGTTCAAGCACTGTCAGGATATTCCACGTATCTTCCCATTCCCTAGGAAACACTAAAAAGATAAAATATAACAGAGAAGGTATGATAAAAGATGAAATATAGCATAGAGAAGGTAGAAAGTATTGCTCATAAAAAGGAAATATGTTTAGGAAAATAAAGAATATACTCTTCCAGGTTCTCTTCTGTCATAGAGAATATTTTGTCATAATCACAGTACAACTGTCATATTAAAAACTGTAGGTACATGACAAGAATAGATGTTAATCTAAAGAAAAAATACAAACTGAGATTTAACTATGGTAGAATGAAATATATGAAATATATCTGAAGGCAAGAGAATGTTTAGATTATATCTGTATAAAGAAGTTCTAGTTTAATTTCTATAAAAGGTATTTCCAAAACAAATCCTGAACACATACAAATTTGAAAATTTCCCTGTCCACCACCCATCTTTTCCTTCATTCTTCATCTATTCGTCAAGACACAAGCATTTATTACTTACTTTTTTGTACTATGTTCTGAGGAGATTTGCTGCAAATACTAAAATGAATATCCACAGACCGTGTCTTCAAAGATATGATACATTGGAAAAGTAATTGTTAAGTGTAAAGGATCCATCCAAACATGTGCATACATAGCTATTAGTTTCCCATTTTCAATTCTAGAGCTTATTAAAAACTTTGCAACTGTGGACATCTCACCAGATACTCTGTAAATTCCAGATGATCCTACTTGTCCCTCCTCTTCTTTCATAAATTGTCTAGGTATATTCTTTCATTCTGTGTTCACATTAATTTCAGTTGATATCTACTGAGCAGGAAGAATGTCAAATCATTAATAAATTTTTGTGCTGCCCTTTAGACCACTCACCTATAAGGTAGAAAGATACAAATATCGTATAGATGTCTAAGTGTGGCCTCACATTGTGGAAAGGCTTTTTTCCCTCAAAAATGTATATTTAAAGCAAATTTCATCAGTTGTATCTATGTAGTGGTATAAGGTCTAAAGCAAACATGAGATAGAATCCCGAGTTTCCCCTTTGTCTTCTACCAACCTTGCTTCTGTTTTTGCTACCTCTCCCTCCTGGTGAACCAATGCAAGGTTCTCAGAAACGTGGAGAGTAGTCTTTTGATGGTTATCAAGATCACACTGAGAGCAAGAGGCATGATGCAGAGCAACCTTCAATCCTAAGTTTCAGATAAAGACAAAAACGGCTGCCTGAGCCAAAATGATGAGGACACATACCCAACCTTCCTCCGTCCTATAAAAATCCAACATGCTCTAATCAGGTGCTGATCTCCAGGGCTCCCTGAGAGGCATCAGCTGAAGAAAGCTTTTAACTGCAATCAAGTCTGTTAAACAGTCTTCTTTGAATAGAGGAATGTAATCCCCCAAATGAAATATAACATTTGAATAAGGATAGCACTTTTTAAAAAAAGATTTATTTATTATTTAGTTATTTTGTTGATTTTTGGCTGCGTCAGGTCTCTTAGTTGTGGCACGTGGGATCTTTGTTGAGGCATGCGGGATCTTGTGTTGTGGCGTGCAGGCTGTTCCTCGCGGGGGGCAGGCGTCTCTCTAGCTGTGGTGTGCACGTTCCAGTGTGCACGGGCTGTGTAGTTTGCGGCACGCAGGCTCTCTAGTTGAGGTGCGTGAGCTCAGCAGTTGCAGCGTGTGGGCTTAGTGGCCCCACGGCATGTGGCATCTTAATTCCCTGACCAGGGATTGAACCCGTGTCCCTTGCACTGTAAGGCAGATTCTTTACCACTGGACCCCCATAGAAGCCCCAGATAGCACTTCTGACTCTTGGATGAGCTCATCCCATATAACAATTTATCTATAATTTTATTTATCGGGCAGTTTTTTTTTTTTAAGCCAAGATAACTCTAAAAGCCAAACTTGTAGTTCTCATGTACATACCTTCCCTGAAGTCTCTGGAAATCTATGAATGGAGTTAAGATTGCAGTTGTGCAGTTGGCAAGAGATTGCGGGACACTGTGAGGACTGATAAAAGGATAGAAGGACTCAAAACTTGCACAAGTGCATAGGCACTTCTTGATTCTAAGGTTACTTGAGTTTTACTTGGTGTCAAGAATGTGGTAAGGGATGGAAACTCCTGATGAGAGGTCCATTTAGAATCTCTTATTATGTCATTAAAAAATTATATTTAGGCTCAAGTTTAAGGCATTCAACATCAAAATTCTTTTCGGTTACTGTTGAACATTGAGTAAATTCTCATTAAATTTTCCAGCCTGGTGTGAATTCTTCTTTGGAGGTGAGGAGATGCTTTAAGGAAGTTAGTCAACTTTGGATGAAGCAATACAAGAGCAAGAATAGTGGATTTCAATAACAGAAAATATAATTTTCAGAAGAGAAGTTCCATTGACTAAACCAGGTGGCAGATAAAAACTCTAGCCACAAGGCTCAGAAAATACATAAACATTAACTGGAAATCAAAAGAAAAATATTGTGAGAAGACAACATGGGAAATAGAAGTCTTCCAGCAAGTCCAGGGAGGTGAAAACATAAACTAAAGTGATTGAGGCATTAAGCAGAGCCAAATAAGCTCTTAATAATTTGGTTAATTGAATTATGCCATTTAAGAAAAAGATTACCTTCAGTTTAATATCCTCTACATGTTAATGCCTTATTTGCTTCCAATAAAAGCAAAATATGTTTTATTATTTCTTAAATCTATTAAGGGACAGGTTTGTCAAATATTTGTATAATCCTCCAAATATAACTACTCACTTGATAATGACTGCTTACTTTTTTGGGTTGCAATATATTCATTTTTTTCTTGGCCAAAATACTAATTCCTTAACAGTGACTATTAGTACAGCTAATGTAAATAAAGTTGTCAAATATTGGAATCAAATAAATTTTTATTACTTACATTATTTCTATGGAGTATAATGAACTTATATTGGGAGTAAATATCTTCTAGAAAAAAAAAGAGAAAGAGGTAGAAAACATTTTTTAAAGGAGCTTAAATATAGTTCATATAGAGCCACCTGACTTTAATTAAAAAATCTCTTGAAAAATATATTGTACATGCAAATGATACATAAAGTGTGAAAGAAAATAAAATTATTGTCAATATGTTAAAAAACTGAATCTTACTAGTAATTCTGATGTGCCTTTCTGCTCTTCAATATAACTCTTTCCAGCTGTAGATATAACTTTGGCATTTCTTAGTCAGCTAGGTATGGTCATACTAAATTCTGTCCAGTGATTTATAAGGGGAAGTGTACGGTGGGACATCTGAAACAGTGCTCAAAGGAAAGAGGTGTGTCCTTTGTCACATCCTCTTTCCTGCTGGCTGAAATACTGGCATGATTGCTGTACCATGATACATGTTCTGAAGTAAGGGGAAATCAGAGCAACAATGAATGTAGAAGTAGCTAGGTCCCAAATAAAGCTCTGAGCAGCCAGACCAATTATGGACTGATTTCTTCTGGACTTTAAGTATATGAAGGAGAAATAAGTTTCTGTTTTGTTTATACATCTATTAGTTTTATATTCTGTCACTCTCAAGTTTACTTAATCCTAATGTATACATGTTAAAAACACTTTTTCCTAGACCAGTGCGTAGCTTTTAACTTAATCGTGTTTTGTTTTTCAATGTTTTAAATATTTTAATGGAGACAAATTAATCAGCATTAAATTTTAACCCATTTTCACTAGACTTCCCTATTCCAAGTTAATACATAATATTTATAGTGCTTTCTAATACTGCCATTTTTGAGGCTTTAGTCAAACTGTATATCTGCCTATCTATCTATCCATCCATCTTATCTATCATAAAGTAGAACATTATTCAAAGGCTTTGTTTGACACTATTTGGTAGTTTCAATCAATGATTTGCTTGTTTATTCACTAAAGATGGAGAAGGTTTATAACAAATAAGAAGATAGCATATGTAATTCAAAGTGACAATAACGCCATCCATCAAGTTCCAGATTTTGAGAGGTCTGTGAGAAGATAATTAAATGCCAGTGAATAAAAAAACATATGATCAGTGTACCCATACTTGGAAGGGCATATAACTTTGGTGAATACATAAATGACTCAACCATCTAAAAATATCACAAACCCTGTGACTTTCATTAGTATATTATTTTGTATGTTTTTAGGCATATTCATCATTCTGAATGGAATGAGATGAAGACTTTATTATAGTACTCAGTGTTTCTTAGGCTAATAGAAACCTCCTCAATTAAGCTAGCAGTGATGTGAAATCATTTTTGGAAGTTATTCAATATATGCACAGATAATTTATGTTATGCCGTAACTTAGCCTTCAAAAACATTCACTTTTAAATTAATTGTATTGGCTGTATTTTCTCCGTTTAAACTTAATAAGTCAAAATATTTAATTGTTAAGGATATTTGAACATGATTTACAGTATTCAAGATATTCAATTAATAAATCCTAAGGCTGATAATGTTTCTTGCAACTGAGTAGAACTTCATTTTCTTTAACTGACTATAATTGGTAACAATAGTCTAGGCAATGATTAATAGATACTGTGGAGAATGGAAATTTGACAGATTTTAAGCAATATAACCCCATTGCTAAGTTATGGAACTGTAATATCCTCATTCAGCTGCATCTTCACAAAAATAGCAAAGCATACAATAAAAAGACAGCCTATGTATCAATAATTGGCACTAGTACCTTTATAAAAGCTTTATAAGAATTCCATTGTTTAATTTGTCTAAAAGCAAACAGTGATATGATAAGTATGCTCGAATGGGAATTTATATTTAGAAGGCATTCAACAATAAATGGACTTCAGTGGAGTTCTGTGATTCAGACAGCAAAGACAGAAATATGTGTTTAAGGCAAAAGAATACGGGATGTTATTTATGTTTTGCTCCTTTAGTTTCATGCATTAATATGTTGTACTAAACAGCATGTTACTGTTGTTGAAATTCAGTGAATTTCATTTTTAAACTACTCTTGGATGTTCTCATTTTAGAAAGTCTAGGTGATTAAAGAAACTAGCCTGTTTTAATGCCACTTCATGTTATGAAATATAACATAATTAACATACGTAGACATGTTAACAGATGTAATTAATAATATCTGGGGCTATGTATAACAATTATTGTAGTCATTTAATCAAATTATTATAAATATATAAATATATAAATAAAAACAGGGCACTATGATCAAGAATTAAGGTTTCTTTGCTTGCTCACTCTTGTTTCAAACCTTGGTTATGCTCCAAGTAAAAATCACAAAATAGGCTCCTGTGGAGATCAACGTTGTCTGTATAGATCATTTATCTAGATTGAAAAAGATATCTTGATACCCATAAAGAAGATATAACAGATTCTTGGTTGGCTGTGTTGGGTTTTCGTTGCTGCATGCAGGCTTTCTCTAGTTGCGGCGAGCAGGGGCTACTCTTTGCTGCAGTGCACAAGCTTCTCATTGCAGTGGTTTCTCTTGTTGCAGAGCACGGGCTCTAGGCACGCGGGGTTCAGTAGTTTCAGCACGTGGGCTCAGTAGTTTGGCTCGTGGGCTCTAGAGCTCAGGCTCAGTAGTTTTGGCGCACGGGCTTAGTTGTTCCGCGGCATGTGGGATCTTCCCAGGCCAGGGATTGAACTTGTGTCCCCTGCACTGGCAGGCGGATTCCTAGCCACTGTGCCACTAGGGAAGTCCCATCAGTTTCATTTTTAATTTATATTTTTATATAGCTGAGATCAGAGTATATACGTCTTGATATTCTCTATTTTTCACCACCATTTTCCATGTTATTAAATTTATGTAACCATAGCTCTTAACAGCTTCATTGTTAAGCAGATATATTGTGATATACTTAACTTCTTTACAAATGTTGTGGATATTCAGGAGACTTTTGCCCATATTTTTAGTATTATAAATATTAGTGAAATAATGCTATTTGTAGCAACACGGATGGACCTAGAGATTATCATACTAAGTGAAGTAAGTCAGAGAAAGACAAATATCATATAATATCATTTATATGTGGAATATAAAAAACGGTACAAATGAACTTATTTACAAAACAGACTCACAGACTTAGAAAACAAACATAGTTACCGAAGGGGAAAAGTGTGGGGGAGGAATAAATTAGGAGGTTGGGATTAGCAGATACAAACTACTATATATAAAATAGTAGTTGACTTCTGGTCAACACTATAAAGGGGAGAAAAATGAAAAAATATGAAGGTAAGAATTGGATAAATATTATTTATGGATTATATAATCTATCTAAAACATCACAATATAATCAAAATATAAACTGTTAGAATAAAAGATTTTCACATATTTGCCAAATTTAAAATCAGACACAAAAATTAGTATTTTTTCAAACCAACAATAACTAGAAAACTTATTAAAAATAAGATATCATTCACAAGAGCCTATGCTATAAGGTATCACAGAATAAACATAATTAAGAATTTATAACATCTCTTAAGGAGAAAGCTATAAAACTCTGAAGTTATTCTATCTGTTCTAAATTTCCCCAGTTTATAACATCTTCAAATTTGGAATGTCTTATAATAATGAGGTATGGAAACATTACAGCATAATTTAATTAACAGTATTTTTTTTCTTTTTTCTTAATTGTCCATACAATAATGCTGTATCTTCCAATCAATAGCATCTTATATTCAATGAATAATGATAAAGGATACAGAAGATGATTTGAATAAGATGACTTAGTATTATAAAGATGTCTATTCTTCATAAATTAAGCTACAGAGTTAATGCGATCCTAATTCTAATCCAATGAGGTTTTTCAAAAAGTTGAAAAACTCTAATTAAAATTCAAATGGAGAAATTAAAGATTATGAAAACTAGTCATACTCATAAAAAAAAAACAGAAGTGAGGAATCTGTTCTACCAAATATTAAGAAAGGCAGGCAGTCCTCGCGCACTCACACATGACACCTCCCCACATACACACAAATAAATGACCATGCAGGCCAAAATCGTGCAAAACAGTCTAAACGATCAGTTGGAAAAATTACTATTGTTCCAGGATGATCTTTAAAAATATTTTTTCTCAAAATATTAAATTCTCCTAGTGTTAGTTATAAATGCATAGGGAAAGGAAAAAGACTAGTAAAATGAATGCTCAGTGCACTGTAAAGTAAAATATTTAGAGACTGAGAATTAAAGTCTTCTATTTATTTGTAAAATTTTTATCAAGAGTAGTTTGAACGTTTGCCTATCTTCTTCCATCACATAAATTATCATATGGAGTGAGCATCTTTTCTATGCTTTGGAGACTGTCATACTCCTTTCTAAGCACTGATCACTTCCAACATTTTATCCTTTGTGCTTCCAAGGTCTTGAAATACCTCTGTGAATTCCTTTAATGTGAACATTTTAGCTGGCATCACTTCCTCTGGAACATCTTCATCCTATTCATCAAAACCACTTTTTTCATTTATGCCAAAAAATTCACATTCACCAAGTCCCTCTAGTTTTATATATAGAGTCTCTCCAACAGCAAGACTGTCAACATTATGATGATCAGTTATTTCTTCTATAATTCCACTTACATTTGGTTCACATACAGCATTATCACTTTTCATTTCTTTTCTGCACTCTAATTTTTGTGGGACAATTCCTTCTTGTGACTATCCAGTTTTTATAAAATGTCATACACGTGCGACACTAAAAGACAGCACAATTACACGCTTTGCCATCTGTGTGTGAGCTGAATAATGGAGGCACACTGACCAATCACCAACAGACTTTGAAAGAAGTGAAAGGATTGGTCTCTGATCATGATGTGCACCTCTTATTTACACAGTGCTAAGTGAAATGAAAAGCTCACAGTGAAATTTGTGCTTTATGCAATTACTCACAGTTAACTTATTCTGGCAACTAAGTTTTGAACTGTGTTGTTGAAGGACTGGTATTATTTAACTAAAGCATGGCAACTAAAACTCATGAAAATCAGAACCAGGCAACGTGAGGATTGCCTGAACTTCAAAGGCAAAGTAACAAAACTGCCTGTTAGTGTCACACGAACACACAAATAGCACTGGAGAGGAGAGAAAGCTTCGGAATAGCCTCAAATAAAGCAAGTCAATAGAGGAGAAGCATTTCTTTAGGAGGTGAACTTAGACAACTGGCTCCCTTCATGAAGAGACATACAACTAGATACCTCCTATAACAAAAAGATGGAATCTAGAAAGACTAAACTTTTAAATATTTAAGGCAAAATTATATAGTTAGCAGAAGAATATATAAAGAATATCTTTGTGGAAGTGGGATGAAAGAAGTAATTATTTTTTTAATCCATTTTTGTTTTTCCTCATCCTTTTCATTTCATTAAAATATTTTTTGACTATGTGAAATGTTAAGATGATTCTAAAATCATATCAATATACAAGATATTCTCAGAGAATCTCCCTCTGTGCATCCCTTTTACTCTATTCCCATCACACTTTTCATTCCTACTTTTTTGTTCTGCATGAACATTAAAGGAAGTTTAAAGCATATCATAAACTGAGACAGAGCATCTAAAATATATGTGACCAGACCACATAAAGGATTTTTAGAAATAAATAAGAAAAAGTCAGTAAACTGGTGGAAAAATTGTCATTTATCTGAAGAAAAAATTTGAATATCCAATACTCAAATAAAAAGGGGCTCAATCTTCGCAATATTTATATTAGTCACATGTCCTAAGATCTCTACATATGTTTAAAAATGTTTAAGTACTGATTTTTGATGAGGATGTGGTACAGTGGAAATGCACATACAGTGTTTTTTGTTGTTGTATACATTTATACAATCACTTTGGAAACATCTTCCATTTCCTATCATCTACTAAAGCTGAAAATATGCATTCTTCAATAAATAGAAATTCCATTCTTGTTAAGAATGGTAAACACAAAATTAAAAATAATGGTTACTTCTGGAGCTGGAGATAAATGAGATAGATGATACTCTAAAGTTAAGAGAAATGATGTTTCATAAACTGGTTAATAGATACACTGGTATTCATCCTATCACTAATTATGGAAGGCAGAATGATTCCCAAAGACACCCACACCCTAATCCCTGGAACCTATGAATATGTTACGTTACATGATAAAAAGGGCTTTGCAGATATAATTGAGGTTAAGGATTTCAAAATAGGGAAATTATCCTGCATTATCTCAATGGGCCAAATCTAATTACATGAACTCTTAAAAGCAGAGAAGTTTTTTCAACTGGATTTAAATAAGATGTGGCAGGAGGAGATTCAAAATCTGAGGGAGGCAACCACACAAAGCACACACAAGAAGGGATGCAGGTGGCCTTGAGAAGTAGAGAGGGCCTTGGCTAATAGCCTGCAAGAAAATGGAGACCTCACTCCTATATCGGCAAGGAACCAAATTTGGCCAGCCAACTAAATGAGGCTGGCAGCAGGTTCATCCCCAGTGCCTCCAAAAAGGAACACAGTTCTGCCAATACTGTGATTTTGACCTTGTGAGATTTTAAGCAGAGGACCCAAATGAGAATAAATAATCATGAATTGATTTCTCTGGAGTGGAAAAGAAGTGAAGGTTGAAATTGGACCACATTCTAAGAGAAGTATAATTAGATAAAGTTAATGTTCCAAGCAGGATCTATATGTTCTATTTCTAATCTTCACAGAGCTTCTAAATCCTTTCTGCCTCTTAGCATAGATTTAATCATCACTCTCCCTGAAAGTGATTTAAAATGAATTCATTATGTGGCTTATTTATTTAACAGTTGAACAAGGGGAGCTTCCAAATCTAATCATAGCCTAAAACAAATAAATTACAATAATATAAACAAGCAATAGCCACAATTTAGTATATACAATTAGAATTTTATTTATACATTTTTCCATGGGTCATCAGGATTTGAAGAGATGCACTTAAATATTATGCTCTTCTGAGTTTTTCATGTCTTTTCTGTTCAAAGTAGCTAAATGTATAGAACAATTGATTTTTCTCTCCTAAAAAAGGGAGACTAAACTGTAATATGGTCTTTAAACATTCACCTCTGAAACAGTTCCTAAACTCTACACTGGATAATCAGAGAAAGAGGACATTGACGTAAGCAACCAGAGATCCTGTTGGTGTGATCAAAATACTGTAGTGGTTTAACCAGTTTGTGATGAAGGCAGAAGAGGTCTGATGGGAGAACAGAAAGATTAGAACATTTTACTCAGGAAAGCTTGAAAGTTAAATTTATTTTTTTCCCTTGTTGCTTCTTAAAATTGTGACTTAGTGGTCTGCACTTGGATAAAGCTAAGAACATTTTCATGTTTAGGAACAAAGTGTCCTTGCAAACAATCATTTAAAAGGGAGTAAGCTAATCAGGAAAGGACAATAAACATTCTATCACTTATTCAATATACAGTAAAAACTTATCAAGATGCCAGGTACTGACATTTCTTGGAATGGGGAATCTCTAACAATTTATACTGCCCCATTTGAAACCTATGAGTTGAGTCATCTGAAGCACATAAGGCTGTACTCCCTTCTCACAGCAGCTTAGAAATTCTTAGCTATAGGAAGTTAGCATTTAACCTAGCAGAAAATCTGGAATCAACCCTACTTGAAGACTCATATTCATTGTGGGAGAAACATTATTATGACTTCCTGGAAAAAGACAGTTGAATTGACAATTATGCATGTATGCCTGGGATAAGTGAATCAAGTAAACCAATGAAATCTTTTTGAATCTAAATGTCTTCTTATGCAAAATGAGGACACTTTTTTTTTTTTAAGTTTCAAGAGGGTATTGTGAGAATTAATGAAAATGTTTAGATTGCCAGCCTCTTTTATGTTCCTGTACCCTTTATATATACTTTCCTAACTAGAACTTTTCTTTGAGATTTATGTATTGTAGATCTTCTTAATGCTACTAAAACAGTCTATCAAAGTGTAAATGTGCTTATACTACACTCCTCCTTCATATCCCAAGAGTGACTACTTCCCTCATGGCTTGAACTCAAATTGTTTGGTATCAGTATACAAAAAAAAATCCATGAGCTGGACCTAGCTACTCCCTAACTTTCATGTTTTGCTTAGAAAATACTAAATTCCTTGCTTTTTAAAATAGACACCAGGGCTTCCCTGGTGGCGCAGTGGTTGAGAGTCCGCCTGCCGATGCAGGGGACACGGGTTCGTGCCCCGGTCCAGGAGGATCCCACATGTCGCGGAGCGGCTGGGCCCATGAGCCATGGCCACTGAGCCTGCGCGTCCGGAGCCTGTGCTCCGCAACGGGAGAGGCCACAGCAGAGAGAGGCCTGCGTACCGCAAAAAAAAAAAAAAAAAAAAAAAAAAAAAGACACCATTTCTGACACCAGTTTCTTTCCACTTACACTAATTAGTTTTCATGTTCCTCATTCTCTGACATATCTGTGTGTGTGTTGGGGGGGGGAGTGGAGGTGTTCTTATCTCTAGTTATCGGTAATCTAGTTATTCTAATCCTTTAAGAGACCTCAGCTTTCACGCCCTTAGTAAATTTCCCCTGATAAAACCATCTAACACCAATTACCCTTCACCAAAAACACAGATGACTACATTATATGTTGTTCTTTTGACCCAAGCTCCGTAGATGAGATTTTAATGTCTGGCTCTTCATGGTGATTATAGGATCTTTGAGGGCAGGCAATTTGAGGACAATTATTCATATTTATAAACTTAAGTAACTAGCCTAATAAATCTCTGTTGAATTACATAGAATACACAGTATTTTGAGTAGCCAACAGTAGTACTCAGTGCATGTGAGTTAAATATCAACATTTTCAAGACAACGACAACAGAAAAGTGGTGCAAAATAAAATTAATTTTAAAGTTACTTTAAAACACTCAAATTTATATGTTTTGGGGTGTTTTTTGGGTTGTTTTTATTATTAATTAATTCTACAAATGTTTATTAAGATTATACTTGGTGGGCTTCCCTGGTGGCGCAGTGGTTAAGAATCCGCCTGCCAATGCAGGGGGCACAGGTTCAAGCCCTGGTCCAGGAAGATCCCGCATGCCGCGGAACAACTAAGTCCGTGGGCCACAACTACTGAGCCTGCACTCTAGAGCCCACGAGCCACAACTACTAAAGCCTGCACACATAGAGCCCGTGCTCAGCAACAAGAAAAGGCACCACAATGAGAAGCCTGCACACCACAACAAAGAGTAGCCCCTGCTCACCACCAACTAGAGTAAGCCTGAGAGCAGCAACAAAGACCCCACACAGCCAAAACTAAATTAATTAATTTAAAAACAAAAGGATTATACTGGGTCAAAGAATATGCTAGGAATTAAGAATATAAAAATGAATTGGATACAATCTCTGCAGTGAATGGAGGTCATCAAACACTGGGAAAAGTTCAATATGTAAAACAATAAAATATATATATATCTAGGTCCAGAAAGTCCAACAAAGAAAGGCAATCTGGAGCTGGTTGTGACTGTAGATTTCGTGAAGAATTTGTGCCGAGTCTATTAAATTAATATAATGTTACTCATTCTGGAAGCCATCAGTCATGCCCACACATTGTGGTGGAGGGGGGGAGCGGTGGTAGCGGTACTACCTACTAAAAGTGAACGAAGAAAGTCAGGGTTTCCCCAAATACCACTGCTTGTTTACTTTCATAAAAGATTTCTGGCATTCTACTTGAGAAGAATCATCTTTTTCAGAAGAGCGTACATTCAGAGATGAATTGACCATGAAGCTAAAGATTCACAGCTCCTCATTCAATAGGTTCCTTCAAAGGGCTTTAGCAATGTGTTCTCTTTGCTCTTTATAGTGCCTGTGTAAAATTTCAAAATTAAGATGGTGTTTGTTTTTACTTTGCCCCTCTGCCTCCATCAGACTTAGTCTAGAGTCTACAGCGTAAGTGTGGATGCAGGTATTTCTGGAATAAAGATATGGTCAAGGGGAGTAGGGAGTCTTGTGAGATGTTCAAATGGTGACAGTCCTGGCTACTTACAGTTAAGATACTGCTAGAACCCTCAGTGTGGAAATGAATTCTAGGAAATAAAATGGAATCATTCCAGATATATTTATTCATGAACTTCTAAATTTATTCAACAATTACTTACTGAGCACCTTTCATGGGTGAGGAACCATGCTAGGAACTAGAAATATACTGATGAACGAAAGAGACATAACCCCACACTGATGGTTCTGACTTCATTCCTTTCTGACAGTACCTGTGCTCACTCTGCTATACGTTTATGAACCTTTCTTTTTATTCTCATTCTAGGGTTACTGTGACAACATTCCTGGCATCATGATGTAAGCCTAGGCACAGAGGATGTGTTCACTCTTTGAATGTTGTTTACAGCAGGAAGCAATGATGCAGATGTAAAGAAGAAAAGATCTATCCAAAACTACTACCTCCATAGAAAATGTTTTAAATTATTTTTATAAAAAGAGGTGATTAAGGAGTACTCACCTAAATAATATATAGGGAAAATGTTATAGAGATGTCAAAAAGTAAATTATAAAGAGCATAATGGTATTTTTTTCTGGATTTTGCAGCATTTGAGGCAATTTCCAGTTTTATTAGCTTTGTAATTTATGATGATTTCTCCTCATTCTAAATAAATATTAATTTGTCTATCCAATATTATTTATAATATGTATCCTTTATTTTATATTGCATAAGCTTCAAGGCTCCCAAAACCTGAATCTCCTGACGGCTATAGTAATGTAGAAATTCATTGTTTATATAGCTTTTTACATATAGTTTCTCAACTACTCCTCTTCTAAATGTGTATTTTGCATCTGCATTTTGCTTCTGAGTAAGAAATTATGGTTCAAAGACTTAAAGACATCTATCTCCCAGGGTCATTCAAGTGAACTGAGGCTCTTCCCACTCCAAGCCCAGGACTTCCCCATATAGAAAAATTTTCCCTATTCACACTGAAGCAGCTAAGTTTGCTAAATTTTGCAGAGCTTTGCTATTTATTTTTTCAAATACATTCTTACATAATGATGAAAATGTTTTTTCTACGTTATTACCCTGACTCTCCAACACATTTCTGACAGAGTGTATAAAGCATACTCTTATCACAGTGTGTTTGATGACTTGCCTAAGGTCAGGGATATGCTTAATTTCAACTAGACTCTTGGTGTATTTTAAAAAAATCATGTACAGAATTCTTTCATAAAATAATCATATGCTCCTCGAGAAGCAAAAGAACAATGTATACCCAAAGACTTTTCAAGGGTTTGTCAGTAAGCAATTAGAATTTACTCACAAAACTGCAGTGATTTATTTTTATAATACTTTATGACACTGTATCTTTGTATTTCTAATGTAGGATTTTAATGTTTTTACCACCAAAGGAGAGAGTAAGGATTAAGTCAGTGAACTGGAAAATCAGAAAGCTCATTGTACATTCAGTATTTCCTAGACATTGTACATTCAATATTTCCTAGACAAGCTTTTTATGAGCAACTTGTTCTAGTAAACTCTAAAGTAAGATGACAGCATACATGTGAAAAATATTAAACATTCAATAGTTCAAAAAGATTGAAAGATAGTGGTAGTTTTTACTAAATAGTGAATGATAAAATAAATTTTAAATTACATATATTAAATAAAGAGATTATACATCTTTGAAACATGAATATTGTAGCATAAAATGCCTTGTTAATCACAAAACACCAAAGAAATGTTATTTCATGCAAAATGCAAATGACAGAGGAAAAATAACATAAGTGAATATTCAATAATTAATTGAGAAACAAAGTACAAATTACCCAAGCCTGTTTTAGTACAAGAATTTAGTGATAATTACTAGCATATACTAAACTTTATCCCTCAGAATACACTACGCTAAAATTAAATAGAAATTATATTCTTTGCTTTCTGCTGTTATATGTAACTTCTATATAATATTAGCAAAAATGAATATAACTCAGAATTTCAATTAAATTAATTTTCCAGGTTTTGGGGGATGCTCCAGGATAGATGAAACAATTACAGTCTGTGCTTAGTTTCTATCACACCATGTATACAGGGAAAACAGGATGGATTATTAATCCATGGAAAATACAAGCCATTATTTAGAGTGTGCAGGTGTTCCTTTGATAGAAAACAAAAGTTTGTCATAACTACTATTTATCAGCTCCCTCCTACATCTTTAATTCTAGATTTTCTTCACCCTCAGCCTGTACTTACACTGGACTGGGATTCTTGCCTGCTACAGTTCCAGAGATTTTTATCTCTGTAAGGTATGAGCCCTTTGTGGGCTTACCTTTATTGGGCTAGGGTTACTGCAATACTCTATTCACAATTATCACCAGGCACAAAACATCAAAAGACATTCTAGAGAATCTCTTGAGTTCATGACTTACTTCCAGCTTTCCAAGGATATCAGAATCAATAAATCTTCTATTTACCTCTGACCCACTGGCAAGAAGAGCCCACACTGGCCAGTGGTGTACCTCTTTTAGGAACCAGGGACTGAGGCTGGGCAGGGCCTACCTGAGTAGGAACAAGGAACACACCCTCCATGAGTGGGTAATCTGTGAAAAGGTGCAAGAGGAGCCAATACTATGTTCACTCCATGGTCTGGTTCTAAGTCCTTAAGATTTTGGAGGTGTGGTGTCGAATCACATATTCTTGGGTATAAGAATCTAACTGAAAGTGCAGCACGAACGTTTGCCAAGTCCAATCAGCAAAATGTCATCAATATAGTAAAGACTACCAAGTTCAGATAACTTAGTTTCCTGTAGTCCATATGCCTACTGAAACATGGAGAGTAAATGTGAACTGCATTTGATCCTTCTCATGGAGGGAACTGAAAAGACAATTGCCAGAGCAGCAGCCCGTAACATTTTTTTCCATTATTACCAACAAAATACCACATCTGCCCTAGCAACTATGAGTAGGGTTATGATTTCTTGGTATAAGATGTACTTATCTAGTGTGATTCACCACAATCCATGTGTTGCTGATTTCTTTCAGGGACACACAGGAGAGCTGAATGGGGAAATGGCAGGCACTGACACCCCTGAACCCTTTAAGTTTTTCATGGAGGTCCTTTCTAATTTCTGAATTTTCCCTGGGATATGGCTTATAACTTCTGATTTACTTCTTGGGTGGTTTGGGGATCAGGTTTAGGGATTACCTATTAGCCCTTCCTAACATGATGGGTCTTAACTCCAGTCAGGAAGCAAATATGGGAGTTCCATTAGATATCATGCGTATCTATCCCAATTATGTACTCTAGAACTAAAGAAATAACAATAGTGTGGGTCCACAAATCCACAGGCCTCAGGCAAGGTAAACTTCTTTTAAGACTTCATAGTATGAATGGATGGATGGATGGATGGATGGATGGATGGACAGACGGACAGACAGATACACAGAGAAATATGTAGATAGGTTGATAGATAGACAAATTTTCACCTTGCCAAATAAGCCCTCTTCCTTATGGAAGGACCATGATGTCATTTGGATCCCCTGACATTTCAGATCCTATATTTAAAAGCCTTCACGTGGCTTTATAATTTCTCTTCCTTCAATGCACAGTTCCCTGGTAAATGCCTATGGGTTGCTTAGAAAAAGACTGGAGAAATATTTATTTCATATTATTGAGGTGATACTGTAGAGAAGTGTTTCAAGAGGACAGAGCATCCTCTTCAGTCTGTGAACTGGCTTAGACCTAGAAACTGGTGAGATATGAGAATTTTCCATTGTAGCATCTGACATCTTGTACTCTTGATATTTTCAGGAAAATAAACACATTTACAGTAAAATACAACTAAAAGTACGAAGTTAAACTGTATTTGTCCACTCATATGTTCTAATTATCTATTTCTGTTTAACAAATTAGTCCAAAACTTACTGGCTTGAAACAAATGCTTAATTTTGCTCACAATATTGTGGGTCAGAAATTCAGGAAAAGCTCAGCTGGCTGATTGTGTGTGATCCATGTGCCATCTGGGCTTGAGAAGTTGGCAGCCAAGATGGTTTTTATTCACATTTCTAGTCAATATGGCTCACTGTCGTTTTTGTCTCTGTCTCTCTCTCTCTCCCCACATGGCATTTCATTTCCTGCCTTTTCTACGTGGTCTGAACTTCTCATATCAGGTTTCTTATATGACAGCTAAGGTACCACCACCACCACCTCCCCTCAAACACATATTTCTATAGCAAATTTTTCAAGAAGTAGGGTGGTAGAAGCTGCCAGTCTCTTAAGACCTAGACCAGGAACTTGTGCAGTGACACATCTACCATTCTGTTGGTCAAAGAGAGAGGCCACCCAGATACAAGGGAGGACGTTTAGATGCTACCTCTCATTAGGAGTGTCAACCTGGGTCTGTCGTGGTTGCCCATGGGAAACTCAAAGATTAAGGTAACCTTTTTGCCACTCCAGATCTCCTGTTCATTATATCAATAGTAAATAGAATCCTGAAGTGGCATAATATGGCCTCTGGCATTTTAAAAGAATATAATTTCCATGAATTGCAGGAAATTTAGCTATATGGAAGCATCTTTAAAAATCTATCCAAGCCTACATATTATATCAAACACTGACTCAATCAAAAATTCTGAGGCCCCATCACTGGTGTATCTCTTAAAGCTTTAGTGAAGGGTGCGTGACACCGAAGTAGGAAGCATTCTTCACCCTTATGCAATAAATCCATTCTTACAATCCCATCATTTCTGTAGCCTTCTGAGTCCTTTTTCAGTACTCTACTCTGATAATCACAGCACATCATCACATTTACAGTTGGCCATCATTATGTTTACAATTTTGGAATCATCCGAGCAGAGTGTTATGACTAGTTCCATGCGTCCTGGGTAAGAAAGTTAAACACAATTCATGAAGATGTATTCTCATGCCAATAAATTCCTCCCTGCCAAGTTTCTCATTCTGCCCACAAGTCCAATATCAACAAGACCTACTCCCTCATGTGTTCCTCTGTTTTCCTTCTGGTTTGTATTAACTGGGAACTCCAATTATCCTACAAGGCCTTTCCTTACAGCAGAAATTCTATTTCCCTGTTGGTATGTGCTGAGAAGTGACTCCAGTTATTGGTCCAAGAGGCAATAAGCAAAAGCAGACGTGGAGCTTGACAAAGACAAGCCTTATCTTGCATTGCTCTCTTCCAACAAGTGGGAGGGGTTAAGTCCTCCACCTGGTCCAGGGGATTAATGAGAATCTGGAGGTTCAAGATTCTCACAGTCATCTATTTAAATGACCCAATCACAGACCTCTGACTTGTACTATTTTCCTTAGAGGGCCTGAGGACTCGGCATAAAGTGTCTTTAAAAACTATGAGTTCAATATTTTTTGAGCTCTGCCACTCATATAATTAAATCCAGGACTTGGTTTTCTCCACAGTATCCTTATTGTTCTAAGAAGCATGAATCTCTTTAACTCAGCCATGAGTTAAAGCTTGCCCAGCATGACTTAAGGAACTTAGTTACCCAGTTATCCAACACTTCAACTTCAACTTCTACATGTGCCTTATCACAGCCCTCCACTCATGACAGCCTAGAAAAGTTTGATCATTTTGTATGCCTGGTCTAATCGCCACTTCACCACAATGTGGTCCTTTTGTCATCAGATAGGTAAAGTGGTCCACTTCCAGAATGCTATGTTATGCAGAGTGGGGCTGTTCTTATCACCACATTCTTAGTCTGTGTTTCCTTCCAAAGGCTCAGTTTGAGTTAAGGTCTTACCTACAGGCTATTTGACTTGAATGTGACTCCAGAGAGGAGTGAGAATAGAGTGAAACAAGGAAGGAGAAAAGGCCAATACAAAGATACAGTTTTCAGCTGGCAACCTCTGTGGAGGACTAGTATTCTAATCCTCTAGAAACTTCTGAGGAATCCTATAAACAGGTCCATTAGGGAGGAAATGGAGATGCCTTAATCATTCTGTTTCTATTCTGACTGGGTAAAGGCTTCGCAGGGCCACAGGCTCTGCTGCCCTTGGGGATACACATGTATGAGTCAAAAAAGGCTCCTGTAAGATCCCAAGCTGCACCATCAGAGAAGTTCCAGTTCTAGGCAGGAACCAGAGAAATGTGGTGCCTGCTAAGGTGGGGCCTTTTCAGCATGAAGCGTGTCAAAGCTTGTGTAGAACTCTTGCTCTGTGACATGAATCAAACATGAGGCCAGTAGGATCTTAGATATTGCTCAAGAGCCCATCTGAGAAAAAGTCCAAGAGAGAGATGACATGAGATATAAAAAAAGGTGATAGACTTTAACCATGAAGTAAATACAACAAAACTTGGCGATGGCTTTATATACTTGGTGTAAAGGGTAGGAGGATTCAAATATTCTGGATTTTGGAACCCTGTGTCTGAAAAAGCTGAACCAAAAATAGGTTTGGGGTTAAAAACCAATTTCAATGGCTTCCCATGAAATGGAGCAGGACCCTGTGGTCCTTGCCCCCCACCCCCCACCCCATGTCCGCAGCCTGCCTTTTGTCTGTGGAAAAACTGTAGCCGAAGAATAAGTTTAATCAGAGAAGTGAGAAAATGCAGAAACAAAGGAAAACAGTCTCCATTTCTCTAGGAGGTGGGTCAAAAAGGATCTTGCTATGATTTATGTCATAGAGTGTTCTGCCCATGTTTTCCTCTAAGAGTTTTATAGTGTCTGGCCTTACATTTAGGTCTTTAATCCATTTTGAGTTTATTTTTGTGTACGGTGTTAGGGAGTGTTCTAATTTCATTCTTTTACGTGTAGTTGTCCAGTTTTCCCAGCACCACTTATTGAAGAGGCTGTCTTTTCTCCATTGTATATTCTTGCCTCCTTTATCAAAGATAAGGTGACCATATGTGTGTGGGTTTATCTCTGGGCTTTCTATCCTGTTCCATTGATCTATATTTCTGTTTTTGTGCCAGTACCACACTGTCTTGATTATTGTAGCTTTGTAGTATAGTCTTAAGTCCGGGAGGCTGATTCCTACAGCTCCATTTTTCTTTCTCAAGATTCCTTTGGCTATTTGGGGTCTTCTGTGTTTCCATAGAAATTGTGAAATTTTTTATTCTAGTTCTGTGAAAAATGCCATTGGTAGTTTGATAGGGATTGCACTGAATCTGCAGATTTCTTTGGGTACTACAGTCATTTTCACAATGTTGATATTTCTAACCCAAGAACATGGTATATCTCTCCATCTGTTTGTATCATCTTTCATTTCTTTCATCCATGTCTTATAGCTTTCTGCATACAGGTCTTCTGTCTCCTTAGGTAGGTTTATTCCTAGGTATTTTATTCTTTTTCTTGCAATGGTAAATGGGAGTGTTTCCTTAATGTATCTTTCAGATTTTTCATCATTAGTGTATAGGAATGCCAGAGATTTCTGTGCATTACTTTTGTATCCTGCTAATTTACCAAATTCATTGATTAGCTCTAGTAGTTTTCTGGTAGCATCTTTAGGATTCTCTATGTATGGTATCATGTCATCTGTAAATAGTGACAGTTTTACTTCTTCTTTTCCAATTTAGATTCCTTTTATTTCTTTTTCATCTCTGATTGCTGTGGCTAAAACTTCCAAAACTATGTTGAATAATAGTGGTGAGAGTGGGCCACCTTGTCCTGTTCCTGATCTTAGTGGAAATGGTTTCAGTTTTTCACCATTGAGAACCATGTTGGCTGTGGGTTTGTCATATATGGCCTTTATTATGTTGAGGTAACTTCCCTCTATGCCTACTTTCTGGAGGGTTTTTATCATAAATGGGTGTTGAATTTTGTCAATTCATCAATAATAAATGTAACTGTATAATAGTAAAGTTATTGCCTATTGTCTATTTTTCTGGATGGGAGACTCTGGATCATCAAATCAGGTTAGAATTACAGTTTAAAAATATTAAGTAACCCAATACAATAAGAATATATTAAGTAGGAAATAGGCTTACAAGTTTAGGACTCATCAATTAATTAAGTCATTCTTACGACAAATATTTTCTGAGCACCCTCCACATATGAGACACTAGATGAAAGCATAACCTCCCTAGAGATGCTGAGCTGAATACTGGTTTAACAACACACTGCATATTCAATGTAACTCACTGTTTAGATGAACAGCCAATATATACTATATATAGTTATTATTATAAACAGGGGATTTTCATCTTTTAAGTTTTAGTAATAAAGAAGCTTAATGGGTATTGGTGTAGATATATGTTAACAATATTGATATGTTAGCTATTTGAACCAAATAGTAATTCTAAATCAGTCAAGTTAATTCCTTTTGGATTTTATGAATTCTCCTTGTCAATCTTAGTCTATAATAGTTTTCCTTTTCTTCTATTTTTTTCTAAATAAAATTACTTTTTCTTTGGTCTGGAGAATATTTCAATTCTTTTGTTTCATGAACTCCACCTACCTGAAGACAGACTGGGCTTGTGGATATTAAGCAGGTGTCAATATACTTTTTTAAACTCAGGTCTGAAGCTTGCTGAAGAAGCAAGATTCCTTCCTGACCTTTTGATTAGAATCAAGCATGATCTGTTTAATACTCAACAGAACTTGCTATTTTAGCAATAAAATTTTCAGAAGAATTTCAGGGGCTTATTTCCAATTTTGTTTTGGCTCTCAACACACAGATTCATACCCATCCCACTAACCCTTTCATTAATGCATTTACTAGGTCGTCTGACTCTTATTTCCACTGGCCTTGGAGGACTGTGCCACTTCCAAATATCCTAGACTCTTCACTCGTCTTCTCTAAACCAGCACACAGACTATAAGGGAAAACCAAAACTTGACATGACTAGTGAGTAAGAAGTCTTTATCCTCAATTTTTCTGTCTTTTCAAGTGCCTGTTAACCAACTCTTTTCCAGAATTCACATCTATTTATAATTAGATTCCCAAGTCAATGAACACTCCATTTCAGATCTTAGCATTCTGATATTTGAAAAGGCCATTGACTTATTTGTGAAACCGTAGGAAATGCTGAAAAATCAGTGGCTGATTTTTGGCAACATGCATGTTTTAGTCGCAGCCTGGGTCTTAGAAATCTTAGAGAACTAAGTAACAAAAAGACAGGATGTTCACATCTGAGGAATGTAATCACTATGCTTGTCCGTGTCTCTCTCCAGGCAGATTAGTTAGAACTGATATTTCCACTTTTATTTCACTTTCTTTAAATCTAGTGACCATCTTCCAGTATACATATATTTGGCTACAAGTCTTCCAAAGCCATGCCTTAGTGGGCATGTGAACTAATTATGGAAGTACTACAAGCAACAGTCACATCGGCTGTGATACTCTGGAATGTTATGGTCTACCACATTCTCACGCTAAAGTGAAAGAATCCTCATTATCAGGCACCATGTCTGAACCCTACAGTCAGTAAGAATTTGCTGCTAGTAAATCCATTCAAGAGCATTAACATATATTCTAGGCAGGGCTGCTTTTAAAAGAGAAACTCATTCCAAACTAGTTCAAAAGGTGATTATTTCTATACCTGTTGCTATGTAAATAAATATGATGTACGCATATATACAAAATAAATAATATCAATAGAGTTAACAGTTATTTTAAACAATAACCAAGGACTAGCCACTGAGCTGATAATTTAACAAGGATTCTCTGAATTCTCACAAAAACCATATTTCTGTGCTCATTTTATAGTTGCTTCCTCTGGTAAAAATTCCATAAACTGACTGGTTTCTGTGTCTAATTTAATTGGTTTGCATATCTCATTTTAAAACTACCAAGAGATAACTAATGGTCTGAATTAGGTTTAGAGGACAGTTTCTTATCCATGTAGATTTTTAATCCTATAAAACTGTTAAAGAGGTCAATTTTTAAAAATTGCTTAAGCTCTGATTGATGATATAACTTTTCATGTGATATTTCTGACCTAAAATTTAATGGAAATCCTAAAATAAATTAGTCAAATAAATATATTTGTACAATATACAGACTACACTACAAAGCTACAGTAATCAAGACAATATGGTGCTGGCACAAAAACAGAAATATAGATCAATGGAATAAGATAGAAAGCCCAGAGATAGACCCACATACCTATGGTCAACTAATCTATGACAAAGGAGGCAAGGATGTACAATGGAGAAAAGACAGTCTCTTCAATAAGTGGTGCTGGGAAAACTGGACAGCTACATGTAAAAGAATGAAATTAGAACACTCCCTGACACCATACACAAAAATAAACTCAAAATGGATTAGAGACCTACATGTAAGACCGGACAAAATAAAACTCTTAGAGGAAAACATAGGAAGAACACTCTTTGACATAAATCACAGCAAGATCTTTTTTGAGCAACCTCCTAGAGTAATGGAAATAAAAGCAAAAATAAACAAATGGGACCTAATGAAACTTCAAAACTTTTTCACAGCAAAGCAAACCATAAACAAGATTAAAATACAACCCTCAGAATGGGAGAAAATATTTGCAAATGAATCAACGGACAAAGGATTAATCTCCAAAATATATAAACAGCTCATGCAGCTCAATATTAAAAAAACACACAACCCAATCCAAAACTGGGCAGAAGACCTAAATAGACATTTCTCCAAAGAAGACATACAGATTGCCAAGAAGCACATGAAAAGCTGCTCAACATCACTAATTATTAGAGAAATGCAAATCAAAACTACAATGAGGTATCACCTCACACCAATTAGAATGAGCATCATCAGAAAATCTACAAACAACAAATGCTGGAGATGGGGTGGAGAAAAGGGAACACTCTTGCACTGTTGGTGGGAATGTAAGTTAATACAGCCACTCTGGAGAACAGTATGGAGTTCCCTTAAAAAACCTAAAAATAGAATTACCATATGATCCAGCAATCCCACTACTGGGCATATACCCAGAGAAAACCATAATTCAAAAAGACACATGCACCCCAATGTTCACTGCAACACTGTTTACAATAGCCAGGTTATGGAAGCAACCTAAAGGTCCATCGACAGACGAATGGATAAAGAAGCTGTGGTACGTATATACAATGGAATATTACTCAGCCATAAAAAGGAACGAAATTGGGTCATTTGTTGAGACGTGGATGGATCTAGAGACTGTCATACAGAGTGAAGTAAGTCAGAAAGAGAAAAACAAATACCGTATATTAATGCATATATATGGAACCTTGAAAAATGGTACAGATGAACCGGTTTGCAGGGCAGAAATTGAGACACAGATGTAGAGAACAAACATATGGACACCAAGGGGAGAAAGAGGCGACGGGTGGGGGTGGTGTGATGAACTGGGCAATTGGGATTGACATATATACACTGATGTGTATAAGACTGATGACTAATGAGAACTTGCTATATAAAAAAAAATATGAAATTCAAAACAAAACAAAACAAAAACAAAAATAAAAAAACAAAAGAAAAAAGAACACTAAGCGTATGGCTGAACAACCTTTTGATAAGGATATTAGAGATGCGATTATACCAGCGGAAACACTTCCAGCTTGGACTAAAGAAAACTGAGAAAAATGAGGTGGAACGAAAGAAAGCTGCAAATGTGTTATCCTTCAAAGAAAAGGAAGCAGGACCCCCAAAGCAATTAGAGATCTGCAGTGTTGCCATTCCCATCACAAGTCTAGAGGGCAAGGCTGCTTCCTCATTGGTTCAGAAGGTGGGGTCCCCTCCTAAGTCTCAGTGAACCCTGTGGCCCACACAGAAAGCCACATAGGCAGGGTCACCCTGTAGCGATGTGAGGCAGACAGCGTCACTCTAGTGACCCTGGAGGACAGAGTACTGAACCAGAGGAAATTATTCTATAGCCTTAAGATCTAGTGGAATTTATCTTGCCAGGTTTTGAACCTGCTTAAGACTTGTCATCCTTTTCTTCCTTCCGTATTGAAAATATCTATTCTCTGCCTGTCCCATCATTGTATTTTGGAAGCACGCAACTTTTCTGGTTTCACAGGTCCACAACTGGAGGGGAACTTTTCCTTAGGATAAATCCTACCTCAAGTCTCACTCTTATCTAATTTAGATGATATTTATATGAGCTATTTAGTTGATGCTGATAAATGACTTTTGCAGTTGTTGGGATCAAATGAATGCATTTTGCATAACAGAAGGACAGGAATTTTAAGGGCCAGGGGATGAAAGCTATGGACTGAATGTGTTCCCTCCAAATTCATGTTGAAGCCCTAACCCTTAGTGTGGCTGTATTTGGAGACAGGGCTCTAAGGAATTAATTAAGGTTAAATTATGTCATTAAGGGTGGGGTCCTGATTCATTAGGATTAGTATTTTTATAAGAAGAGACATGAGAGAGCTCTCTCTCCCCATGTACATGCATTGAGGAAAGGCCATGTGAGAACATAGTCAAAAGGTAGCCATGTACAAGCCACAGGAGAGCACCCATCAGAAACCAACTCTTCAGACCTCTGATCTGAGACTTCCAACCTCCATAACTGTGAGAAAAAAAATTTTTCTTTTGTTTAAACCACCCAGTTTATGGTGATTTCTTAATGGCATCCTGAGAAGACTAATATACTTGATGAAAAAAGAAGTAGCCACAGTGAGAATAGCCCACCTAGTAGAAACTGCAGGAAGCCCTCAGGAGGTGAGGGTAGTCTCCACTCAAGAGCCAGCAAAGCCTCAGGTTTACAACAGCAAGCAAATGAATTCTACCGATAAGCTGAGGGAAAAGTCTGGGAAAGCAGATTCTTTCCCAGGCAAGCCTCCAAAGGAAAACTAATAAATAAGGAACAAATTCAGTGAAGTTGAAGGATACAAAATCAACATACAAAACTCAGTTTTATTTCTATACACTAAAGGTAAACAATCCAAAAAGGAATTAAGAAAACAATCCTATTAATAATAGCACCAAAAAGAATAACAATTTAGGAATAAACTTAACCAAGGAGAGGAGGAGAAAGAAACAGAAAAAATTATTTGAATAAATAATAGGCAAAATCTTAAACCTGATTAAAGACAAATATATCTACACATTCAATAATTCAAGAATACATTCAGGAACTTCAATAACTCAAAGGATACATTCAAAGAAATCCATATTGAAACATATTGTAATCCAATTGTCAAAGGTCAAAGATAACACAGAATCTTGAAAGCAAGCAAGAGAGAAGTAACTCATCTCAAACAAAGGATTCTCCATAAGAGTCACAGCAAATTACTCATCAGGAACCATGAAGGCAAGAGAGAGTAGGATGACATTTTTGAAGTGCTGAAAAAGATAACTGTCAACCAAGAATTCTACATCCAACAAAACTAACCTTCAAAAAATCAATGAGAAATTAAAGCATCCCCAGTAAATAAAAGCTGAGAAAGTCAGTCATTAGTAGACCCTCCCTACAAGACATGCTATAGTCTTTCAGGCTGAAATAAAAAGATGCTAGAGAGTAACTCTAAGCAATATGAAGAAATAATGAACTTTGGTAAAGAGCAGCAAATATTGTATTTTTAGATTGTAAATCTTTTCATTTCCTATATAATTTAAGACAGGCATAAAACAATAATTAAAAATCTACGTTAAGACACACAGTGCATTAAAACGTATATTATGAAATAACATAGAGAAGGAGTATATAGGTTTTTTTTTAAATGTTATTTAAGCTAAGTTGGTGTCTCTTCAAACTAGATTGCTAGGAATTTGGATGTTACTTGTAATCTTTATTGGAACCACTAAGACAATATCTAAAAAATAAACATGAAAGGAAGTGAGAAGGGAACCAAAAAGATACACTACAAAATAAATCAGAGCACAAAAGAAGGAAGCGATGGAGAAAATGATGAACAAAAAGGTATATAAGACATTCAGAAAACATACAGCAAAATGACAGAAGTCATTGGACAGAAGTCTTCTTTATGAAAAATTATTTTAAGTGCAAATCAGTTAAAGTCTCCAATCAAAAGCTAAAAATCCATAAAAAACTGTTGTAAGAAAAGATAGGGGTAAATCTTCGTGACCTCGGATTTGGAAGTGGATTCTTAGATATGATACCAAATACATGAGGGACAAAAGAAAAAAAACAGATTACAAATAGACAAATTGGACTTCATCAAAATTAAAAACTTTTGCACATGAAAGGGCATTATTAAGAAAGTGAATATACCGCATAATGCATGGGAGAAAATATTTGAAAATCATATATCTGATCAGATCTACTATCCAGAACAAAGATCTCTTAAAACTGAACAACAAAACCACAAAAGACCAATTTATAAATGGGCAAAACTTGAACAGACATTTCTCTATGGATGATACAAAAATTTCTAACAAATAAATTAAAAAAAGGGTAACATCATTAGTCATTAGGAAAATACAAGTCAAACCCACAGCTATACACCATTCACACTCACCAGAATGGCTATGTTTCAAGAAAGAAAAAGAGTGTTGGTGAGGATAAATTAGAAACCTTTTACCTTACTAATAAGAATGTAAAATGCTTCATAGTGTGGAACATGATTTGGCAGTACCTCAGATAATTAAACATGCAATTACCATATGACCCAGCAATTCCACTCCTAGGTGTATACACAAAAATAATTGAAAACAAGTACTCAAACAAATATATGCTTGTTCAGAGCACCATTACTGACAGTAGTCAGAAGGTAGAATAAACCCAGATGTTTATCAACAGATGAACAGATAAACAAATTGTGGCATATACATGCAATGGAATATTTTTCAGCCATAAAAGGAAGTGACATACTAATACATGATATACAACATGGATGAACCTGGAAACATAATGTTTAGTGACAGAAGTCAGACACAATATGTCTATTATAATTCCTATTTGAACTATCAACAATAGGTAACCTATAGAGGCAGAAAGGTGAATCTTTACTTACCATGTTGAAACAATGTATAGTCAAAGAAAATTTATTTCTAACTCTAATGCACATAACCCTACACTGTAGAAAAATGATACTGAAATTTGCTTTCTACAGTTATCCTATACACAAATTATAAGATGAACGGAAAAAAGCACAGTTTAGAGAGGAAAATAATATTGTTAAAAGGCATTAGAATATATTAATGATTCTACTGATACGTAACAGTGATATAAATCAAATTAAAAATCTGAGTCAGGTCAAGGTGGATATCTGACAAGCTACAAAAATTATACTCATGTGAAAACTATGTTTATTTCTGTGCCCCTGTATGTCTCTGTTTCTTATTCTCACTGTACACACATAAACATATGTTTACACATATAGAAGAGAACTGGACTAAAAATAATGCGAAGAAATATTAAGATAGCAATGCCAACTACCAAAGTGACAACAAGTAACAAGTGTTGGCTGGGTGTGGAGAAAAGGGAATCCTTGTGCACTGTTGGTGGGAATGTAAATTGGTGTGGTCACTATGGAAAACAGTATAGAGGATCATTAAAATATTAAAAATAGGACTACCATAAAATCCAGCAATTCTACTCACGGGTATTTACCCAAAGAAAACAAAGACACTAATTTGAAAAGATATATACAACCCTATGTTCACTGCACTATTATTCACAATAGCCACAACATGCAGATATCCTAAGAGCCTATCAACAGATGAATGAATAAAGAAGATTTGGTATATATGTGCAATGGAATATTATTCAGCCATAAAAAGAATGAAAGCTTACCATTAGGAACAACATGAATGAACCTAAAGGGTATTAAGCTAGTTGAAGTAAGTCAGAGAAAGACAAATACTGTATGATTTCACTTATATGTGGAATCCAAAAAGAACACAGATGCTTAAAAGGTATAAACTTCCAGTTATAATATAAACAAGTACTAAGAATATGAAATATGATTAATATAATTAACATTGTTATGTGCTACATATGAAAGTTGTTAAGAGACTAAATCCTGAGTTCTCATGACAAGGAAAACTTTTTTTATTTTTTATCTATGAGATGACAGATATTCGCTCAACTTATTGTGATAATCATTTCATGATGTATGTAAGTACATTATGCTGTACACCTTAAACTTATACCATATCGTATGTCAATTATATCTCAATAAACCTGGGAGAAAAAACAAATATCATCTATAGACTTAAAGAAATATAAAGTTTAGATGAGTAAGTCTATCAGTGTGCTAAAAATTGTACAGTACTTTTTAGGAACAAGAGAGTTCATGCAGGAATTGTGATTTATAAATGAGCTGTACTCCATAGTCCATTACCCTCTCTTCTACCCTCTTAATTAGGCCTCATACATATGTACTATTTTACTAATTTTAGCTTTTTAAGGGGCCTTACAAAACCACACTTAGGTAACATGATTTTTTTGGTACTATAACGGACTTACAATTTATATTAGTTTCAGGTGTATAACAAAGTTTAAACTGTTTAGTTTTTAGTTTCTGCATGGTATTTTAATTACATCTGAATAAAACTGTTATAAAAACTTATTAGCATAAGTATAAAAATGAGGTTATGAAGTTAGTCTCAATGAAATTTAGTGCTTAAAAGTTCAGACATACACATGCACACATATACATACATACATAAACTTAGTACTTAAAACCCAAGGTTAAAATATTATGCCCATTGATACACACACATACACATTTATATATGTATATATTTATACATTCATGGTATATTCAAGAATGGGCATAGAACTACTTTTTCTAAAAGAATAGTAATAGAATATTTCCATGCCTAAAGAGAAAAATCACAAAGCATTATAAATATACATTGCAAAATAGTCCAAATAAAAATGATAAATCTTTTACAGTTTCCTCTTTTCATTTTTAAAACTTTCTTTATAATCATGGACATCCTTGATAACATATTTCATCAAAACAATCATATTTTCAAAGGCATTAATATTTACATAATTTATCAATTGAACATTTTCTTTGACAAATGATTGTTATATTACAATTATGGAAAAATTAAGAGTAGGTTTGAATTTATAATATAAAATGTCATTTCAATTTTAAACATAAAAGCAGAATAGTGAAAATTAACAATGGGCCAGGAATTAAAAGATGGTGGTGTGAGTCATGGGACTGCTGCTACCTGTCTTTGTAACTTCTGTTTAGGTCCAAAGTTTCTTCTATCAACAGAATTCTCTGTTGTGTATTAGCTTTTGAAACTTTATTTATATGATGAATCTATTAATATACCGTATTGTTACCTATTTCCATAGTTAGAAGCAAAATTTTTGAAGCAAACGATTTTAAGTGAGTTCACTCTTTACTATGTCATGTAGTAACTAATTATATTAGAGAAGATAATGTAACAAAATAATGCATTCTCCATTTATGCACAACACAGTAAGGAAATTTTTTTTTAAACTTTGGTTTTTGGAATGATTTTCAGAAAAGAAAAATAAGTCTATATTTTCAGAATTTGACTAAATTGTATAATAGTGTGGTACTTAATTTAGATAAAGCCAAAATATATTTTAAGAATTTTTTTCCTATTGATTTTGCCTAGTGCTATCATTTGCATTGACATACTGCCAACAGATTTTATGGTCTTTCAAAATAGAAAACAGAAAACATATAGTGAAATTATTTTTGAAAAAATCAAGAATCTATTGCTAATTGACAAAATGATAACTATTCTTTGGGTTTTTTATATTTCTTTGTAATGACTAGATTCTTTTTTTCTCCCATTTTGTAGACATTGCTATCACTTTACACAGATATGCAGGAGTATAGGTAGAGTGTCCGTATAAATATTTTACTAAAAATAACCATGTTTGCTGCTTCCTGGGGTAGGTCATGCTTGCTAGCCAAGATGGAAATTAGATTTTGAACTTTTTTCCACAGGTCTATCCCTTTAGGAGAAATAGATGCATACTCAGGAAGAATATGGAAAAAGGCTCCTTTCCTTATTTTTTTAGAAGACAGGTACACATACAGCCACACATGTTAAAAATAATTCCTTTCCAACATGGCTCCGATAACAGTACTGTATTACGTAATTGCAGCTTCATTTACTTTGGTCATTTTTCCTGTCAAAATATAAATGATTGGTAAGGATAAAGCTTGGATGCAATGGGTATTGGCCACTCTAACTTATTCTTTAATCTCATCCTTCTAGTTACATTAGCTAAAAGCAGTATATGAGCGGAATGTGAACAGTGAGGTAAATATCACTGGATTCTGTTATACACATTGAGAGGGCCAAAGGCTTTCAAGAGGAGTTGGGAGGTGAAGCTGAAATCACTATCACATCAAAAACAAATGTCTCTGATCTAATTATGTTACTTTGGGTCAATCCTCATTATCCATTACTGGAAAACCATAAAGCCAAAGACATTTATCATTTCCCTATCTTATCTTCTATTTGAAACAAACTGATTATTTAATTCGGTCTAAAATGCTACCAATATTCTTAGAATCACTGAGTGATTACACCCTAAAATAGAGAAGAGATAAGCTTATCACAAAAGCATAATGTATCAACCTATGTTGGGAGAATAAAAGGAGGAAATATTACTGGAAAATGACATATCTTCAACATGGAAAATACTTTGAGAGAAAGCTAGATGAAACTCTAGACAGAAGAATGTAGCACAGAAGAAAGAAAATGTCAAGCATTTTAAACATCAAAATAAATATATAATGAAAAAATAATTTAGAAAATTGGACATATAATGCATGGAATGGGAATAGGAATGGAAATTATCTGGTAACCTGAATGTGGTTTCTGGTATTTTTAGCATATAAGTGAATAGGATTTGTAGGGGAAAAAAAATGAGTTTCTCTTCAACACACAGTAGACAGAAGACAATAAGCATTATTACAAAGCTATAAAAATATATTTTTGTAGTATATTTTAATCCTCTCAGGTTTATAACCAAGGACTTCAATAGTAAGCCATTAAACATATGCTGGTAAATTTACATAGGGCAGTAAGGGAGAAAGTGGCTGTCCTGTTAATATCATTTTCCATCCTGCTGAAGCAGAGCATCTGTGTATGTGTGATTACCTCATTCTCACATTTCTTAGATCTCCTAGACAGGAAGGGAATCTGCTGGAGGCAAGAGATGATGCATAAAAAGTCATGTTGACAACTGTCAAAGTCAGCAGTCATAAAAGCACAGAGGTTAGATAAGGTATTTATTGGTTGGAGCCTGGAGAGTACTATGAAGTGTATATTTTAAAAAGTCTCCTATTCCTGAAATGCAGAAAATTACTCTCTAGAGAAAATGGACGATAAGTTCACTATTACATCACTCTAACATATTTTTTTTTTTTTTGCAGTATGCAGGCCTCTCACTACTGCTGCCTCTCCTCTTGCGGAGCACAGGCTCCGGATGCACAGGCTCAGCGGCCATGGCTATCGGCCTAGCCACTCCGTGGAATGCTTCCCTGGTGGCACAGTGGTTGGGAGTCTGCCTGCCAATGCAGGCGACGTGGGTTCCTGCCCCAGTCCGGGAGGATCCCGCATGCCGCCGAGTGGCTGGGCCCGTGAGCCATGGCCGCTGGGCCTGTGCATCTGGAGCCAGTGCTCCGCAGTGGGAGAGGCCACAACAGTGAGAGGCCCGTGTACCGCAAAATAAAAAAAAAATTAAAAAAAAATTAATAAAATAAAAGACTATTACAAGAGACAAAGAAGGACACTACACCTAATGATCAAAGGATCAATCCAAGAAGAAGATATAACAATTTTAAATATTTATGCACCCAACATATGATCACGTCAATACATAAGGCAAATGCTAACAGCCATAAAAAGGGAAATTGACAGTAACACAATAACACTAGGGGACTTTAACACCCCACTTTCACCAATGGACGGATCATCCAAAATGAAAATAAATAAGGAAACACAAGCTTTAAATGATACATTAAACAAGATGGACTTAATCGATATTTATAAGACATTCCATGCAAAAACAACAGAATGCACTTTTTTCTCAAGTGCTCATGGAACATTCTCCTGGATAGATCATATCTTAGGTCACAAATCAAGCCTTGGTAAATTTAAGAGAACTGAAATCATATCAGTTATCTTATGCAACCACAATGCTATGAGACTAGATTCAATTACAGGAAAAAAATCTGTACAAAATAAAAATACACGGAGGTTAAACAATAAACTACTAAATAACCAAGAGATCACTGAAGAAATCAAAAAGGAACTCAAAAATTACCTAGAAACAAATGACAATGAAAATGCGATGACCAAAAACCTATGCGATGCAGCAAAAGCAGCTCTAAGATGGAAGTTTATATCGATACAATCCTAGCTCAAGAAACAAGAAACATATCAAATAAAAAACCTAACCCTACACCTAAAGCAATTACAGAAAGAAAAACAAAAAAACCCACAAAGTTAGCAGAAGGAAAGAAATCATAAAGATCAGATCAGAAATAAATGAAGGAAACAATGGCAAAGATCAATAAAAACTAAAAGCGGGTTCTTTAGGAAGATAAACAAAATTAATAAACCATTAGCCAGACTCATCAAGAAAAAAATGGAGAAGACTCAAATCAACAAAATTATAAATGAAAAAGAAGTAACAACTGACACTGAAGAAATACAAAGGATCATGAGAGATTACTACAAGCAACTATATGCCAATAAAATGGACAACCTGGAAGAAATGGACAAATTCTAAGAAAAGCACAACCTTCCCAGACTGAACCAGGAAGAAACAGAAAATATAAACAGACCAATCACAAGCACTGAAATTGAGACTGTAATTAAAAATCTTACAACAAACAAAAGCCCAGGACCAGATGGCTTCACAGGTGAATTCTATTTAGAGCAGAGCTAACACCTATCCTTCTCAAACTCTCCAAAATACAGCAGAGGGAGGAATACTACCAAACTCATTCTACAAGGCCACCATCACCCTGACACCAAAACGAGACAAAGATGCCACAAAAAAAGAAAACTACAGACCAATATCACTGATAAACATAGACGTAAAAATCCTCAACAAAATATTAGCAAACAGAATCCAACAGCACATTAAAAGGATCATACACCATGATCAAGTGGGGTTTATCCCAGGAATGCAAGGATTCTTCAATATATGCAAATCAATCAATGTGATATGCCATATTAACAAACAGAAGGATAAAAACCATATGATCATCTCAATAGATGCAGAAAAAGTTTTCAACAAAATTCAACACCCATTTATGATAAAAACCTTCTAGAAAGTAGGCATAGAGGCAAGTTACCTCAATATAATAAAGGCCATATGTGACAAACCCACAGCCAACATCGTTCTCAATGGTGAAAAACTAAAACCATTCCTTCTAAGATCAGGAAAAAGACAAGGTTGTCCACTCTCACCACTATAATGCAACATAGATTTGGAAGTTTTAGCCACAGCAATCAGAGAAGAAAAAGAAACAAATGGAATCCAAATTGGAAGAGAAGAAGTCAAGCTGTCACTGTTTGCTGATGAAATGATACTCTACACAGAGAACCCTAAAGATGCTACCAGAAAACTACTAGAGCTAATCAATGAATTTGGTAAAGTAGCAGGATACAAAATTAATGCACAGAAATCTCTTGCATTCCATTACACTAGTGATGAAAAATCTGAAAAGATAAATTAAGGAATCACTCCCATTTACAACTGCAAGAAAAAGAATAAAATACCTAGGAATAAACCTACCTAAGGAGACAAAAGACCTGTATTCAGAAAACTATAAGACACTGATGAAAAAAATTAAAGACAATACAGACAGATGCAGAGATATACCACGTTCTTGGATTGGAAGAATCTACACTGTGAAAATGACTATACTATCCAAAGCAATCTACGGACTCAATGCAACCCCCATCAATCACATTTTTCACAGAGCTAGCACAAAAAATTCACAATTTGTATGGAAACACAAAAAATCCCGAATAGCCAAAGCAATCTTGAGGAAGAAAAATGGAGCTGGAGCAGTTAGGCTCCCAGGCTTCAGACTATACTGCAAAGCTACACTACAGCAATCAAGACAGTATGGTACTGGCACAAAAACAGAAATATAGATCAATGGAACAGGATAGAAAGCCCAGAGATAAACCCATGCACATATGGTCAACTTATTTTTAATAAAGGAGGCAAGAATATACAGTGGAGAAAAGACAGCCTCTTCAATAAGTGGTGCTGGGAAAACTGGACAGCTACATGTAAAAGAATGAAATTAGAACACTCCCTAACACCATACACAAAAATAAACTCAAAATGCATTAAAGACCTAAATGTAAGGCCATACACTATAAAACTCTTAGAGGAAAGCAAAGGCAGAAACTCTATGACATAAATCACAGCAAGATCCTTTTTGACCCATCTCCTAGAGAAATGGATATAAAAACAAAAATAAACAAATGTGACCTAATGAAACTTAAATGCTTTTGCAGAGCAAAGGAAAACATAAACAAGATGAAAAGACAACCCTCAGAATGGGAGAAAACATTTGCAAATAAAGCAATTGACAAAGGATTAATCTACAAAATTTACAAGCAGCTCATGCAGCTCAGTATCAAAAAAAACCACCCAATCCAAAAATGGGCAGAAGACCTAAACAGACATTTCCCCAAAGAAGATATACAGATTGCCAAAAAACACATGAAAGGATGCTCAACGCCACTAATCATTAGAGAATGGCAAATCAAAACTACAATGAGGTATCACCTCACACCGGTGAGAATGGCCATCATCAAAAAATCTACAAATAATAAATGTTGGAGAGGGTGTGGAGAAAAGGGAACCCTCTTGCACTGTTGGTGGGAATGCAAATTGATACAGCCACTATGGAGAACAGTATGGAGGTTCCTTAAAAAACTAAAAATAGAAGTACCATACGACCCAGCAATCCCACTCCTGGGCATATACCCCGAGAAAACCATAATTCAAAAAGAGTCATATATCACAATGTTCACTGCAGCTCTATTTACAATAGTCAGGACATGGAAGCAACCTAAGTGTCCAATGACAGATGAATGGATAAAGAAGATCTAGCACATATATACAATGGAATATTACTCAGCGATACAAAGAAACGAAATTAAATGATTTGTAGCGAGGTGGATGGACCTAGAGAGCGTTACACAGGGTGAAGTAAGTCAGAAAGAGAAATACAAATACCATATGCTAACATTTATATATGGAATGTAAAAGCAAAAAAAAAATGGTTCTGAAGAACCTAGAGGTAGGACAGTAATAAAGACGCAGACATAGAGAATGGACTTGAGGACATGGGGAGGGGGAAGGGTAAGCTGGGACGAAGTGAGAAAGTGGCATGGACATATATACACTACCAAATGTAAAACAGATAGCTAGTGGGAAGCAGCTGCATAGCACAAGGAGATCAGCTCGGTGCTTTGTATCCACCTAGAGGGGTGGGATAGGGAGGGTGGGAGGGAGATGCAAGAGGGAGGGGATATGGGGATATATGTATACATATAGCTGATTCACTTTGTTATACACCAGAAACTAACACACCACTGTAAAGCAATTACACTCCAATAAAGATGTTATTAAAAAAAGAGCAAGAGATGAAGCTAAAATGCACGTGTTTTTTTTCAATCCTTTGCTAACACTGGCCAAAGCCAATCATATGTATGTACTGAGAATCAAGGAGGGTCCACCTTCCTTGCCTTTACTGGAGGAGTTGTAAAGCCACATTGCAAAGGAAACGGACACGGGAAGGATGAAGAATTGGGGCCATTAAAGCAATATATGTACCATATATGTGTGCATGCACACACAAAAATATATATGGAATTTGTCATTGTTTCTTTTGTATTAATGGGATGCTATTATTCTATATCCAATTTTGCATTTCTCACCAGTAGACTGGAAAACTTTGGTAGTTATTTAAATTTTTCTTTTAGGTGCCTGTGTAATACTTCAAATTTGACTGTTCTCTTCCAGATAATTTACTAAATGTACTACCACAATTTATCAAGTGCATCAGAACTCTTCTATTAACTTACTTTCCAAGATATATATTAAAAGTCCATATATACTTGAATGTATTTTTCTAGTCTTTTCCATTGATCCCCAAATAATAATAATAAAGGAGCAATGACTGTTACTGTAGTAATAAAAGTAAATAGGGCATATATAGTAATAATATTAAAATAATAATTACTAGATTATTATTCCCTGTTTATTATTATTATTATACTAGATTCAAAGTGCTATGAAGATAAATGTGAAGTCCTAAATTAGTTTTCCTGGATAAAAGTATTCCATGTAGCCTATAAATAATATTACCACTAACACAATAATTATTACCATTAGCAATACAACTTTGAGAAAGTGCTTAAGTGCTATACACCTCAATCTCTATTTGAAAGTGGCAGTACGTTGTAAAGCAATTATACTCCAATGAAGATGTTTAAAAAGCAAAAAGTGGCAGTAATAATAGTCATTTTGCAAGTTCATTTAAAAAATAAGTGGTATAATGTAAGTGTAGATATATATATTATCCACGTTTTCCTGCTTTATACTGCTTAATATACTATTTAATACCAAAATAACTGCAAGCTCACTCTTCTTTTGAAGTTAAAACAAAATATTTTAAACTATAAACTTATATTTTTATTTATTTCCATTTACAGTTTTGCTCTTATCCAGCAAATAGATGCAAGTAACCATAAATGTGTATACTATGGAATGTGTGAAAATAACTAAAGCCCACTGAGTTCACTGAAGTTCACAGAAGATATAAATAAAATGATGTCAGTTGTAATAAAACTAAAAAATTAATATTTGCATATATTTCACTATCAGTACATGTGTTGCTGTAAGCTTCATATACACAGACTCACTTCAATTATATATTATTCAGCTTCTAGTCTATCCTGGTATATTTCAGTTAGGCAAACCACCTTATCACAGTATTTTTACGAAAATTATCCTTTAGAGATTTTAGCCGTGAACTAATTTTCCAGTAAGTTTTCTAGTTGCCTTGACCCCAGAATTGTGACGAGGAAACAGCAGTAGAGCTGATTTCCTAAAGAAAATATGTTGTTACCTATAATCAACAAACTTATACCTAATTTTAAGACATGGGTACTTTAAAAGATGCATATTTTGGTGTTACAATTTATTACTTCTCTATTCTAAGACCGAAACAAATGAATAATAAGTTAATTAAAATTTAAAATTTATATACTAATTTCCATTTCTTCATTGAATGGAATATTACCACTGGTGGATTTTCAGCCTCCACTACTGTGTTTAAAGGCTTGAGCTAAATATACCTTTACAGACTCATGCATAATTGCATCCATAGATTATCTAAGACAACATTCTTGAAATATTCACTGAGGTTATTATCTAAGAATTGTCATGTTTCGGTATTTCATTTTGTCCTAAAAATTTGTTGTTTTCGTTTGCTTTTAAAACCTGTACATCACTTTGCCTCATCTCCAAAATTTTAGTAGCCCTAAATTATTAGAAAGAAATGTTATTTCTTTTGTAAGTACCTAAAATGACTGTAGTTTGTGAGCCTTAGATTCCCTTTCAACGAAAATGTCTGATGTTATCTTTGGAAAGCAGCTAAGTATGGGTGTTAACAGTGTCCCCTCTGCACTCAAACTACCCAAGATCAAATCCTCACCCTCCACCCTGGAGAGTTACTCATGCCTTAGTTGTCTCCTCTCTAAACCAGGAACACTAACAGTAACCACATCATAACATTGCTGTAAGGATTAAATGAGTACTAAATGTTACAATACTGCCTGACACATAATAAATACAAATATGTCAGCTATTATTCCTTCTGTTGGGTGTGTGGTATTAAATGACATCACTATCATAGGTAGCAAATACAGGCTCAGCTTTTATAAACTTGTCTCTCCTTTGAAATATATCTGAAAGCTACACACACTGAGTAAATATGACCAATTTATAGCTATGTATATATACAATTGAGAAAGAAAATAAATTACACCATCCACTTACCTCAGTATGATCATTATGTATGTACAGTAGACCCCGCTCAGCTATGGCAGATATGTTCCAAGACCCCCAGTGGATGCCTGAAATCACAGAGAGTACTGAACCCTATATATACGTTTTTTCCTATACTTACATACTATGGTAAATTCTAATTTATAAATTAGACACAGTAAGAAATTAACAATAATAATAACAAAATAGAACAATTATAACAATATATGTGATAAAAGTTTTATGAACGTGGTGTCTCTCCCTTATCAACTTCTTTAGCTCTGCTGGAAATGTGGCAGCAGCTTCTTCATTTGCAGATACAGCCTCTTAGGTAATTTATATATATTTTTAGTCCAAACCTATCTGTGAATGTGTGTAAACACCCCTTACGTGCAACCAATGGCTTGGTGTCACTCTTTTCAGGGAAACCTTTTCTGAAGTCTTCGTATAGGCTCCATACTTTCTGGCACAACACATCACTGTCAATATTTAGAACACGTTTTCCATTCATGTTTTCCACCCCCAAAGATTGAGCGCTTATCACACACTGTGGTTCTAAGTTTTGCAGTTTGAGGTGTGGCAGCAAAACTAGCATGAATTTATTTTTCCTTCTTCACAATTTCAGGAATAGAAGATTCATACTGTAGATCTTAGCAACCGCAGCATACAATTTTTTTTTTCCTTATTAAGTCTAGAACATTCACCTTTTACACTTAAAGGAAGCACTTTATGGCTTCTCTTTGGCATATCTGAATTGCCAGTATCACTACTCTTATGCTTTGTGGCTATTATTAAGTAAAATAAGGGTTATTTGAACACAAGCACTGTGATACCACAACAGTAGATCTGATAACCCAGATGGCTACTAAGTGACTAATGGTTCGGATCAGCTGAGCAGAGATGATTCACATCCCATAGGTGGCACAGAATGAGAAGCAAAGGACAGCATGAGATTTCACCACTCTACAAAGAATGGCATGCAAGTTAAAACTTCTGAATTATTTATTTCTGGAATTTTCCATTTACTATTCTCAGACCACAGCTGACTGTGGGTAACTGAATCCATGTAAAGTGAAACCACAGACAAGGAGGTACTACTGTGTATGATGTGTCTGATTTTCAGAAGCATAAGTTGTACTCTCAGGGTATAAATTAGCCATGTCTAACAGCTAATTTAACACTATTATTTTCAAAAATTTACAGTTTCAGTAAGCTTTGTAGTTCTTGTGTGTGTGAGGAAGTTAATTTACTTGTCTTACAGTATTCCTCTTATTAGCAAACACATTAGATACTTAAAAACTTTTTGTGTATTTATTCAGGTCAATGTTTGTATATTGAAACCCTTACTTAGTTAATGGTTAACTTGCATCATATTCTTTATTTCTTTAATGAAAGGACAGTATTTGGACCCTCTTTTTCATATCTGCCATTCTTATTTTGAATGATAATCATTCATCATTTTATACCCACTTCCACCTTTTTTCAATATCCAACTAAAGGTGATCTTTTTAGTAGGGTTACTGGCTCCTTCATCTTCACACCTTTTTATATAGATTGATGGAATCTACTGCAACTTCAGCATGTGGTCTGCACAACACAGAAGACTTAATACAAAAATCTGTCAGTAATATTGTAAAAATTTTATCTACAAGAGTATGAGTAATACAAGTTTTGTGGCTGCCAACAATGAAAGAAAAGAAAAGAACTAAGACTCATTGGTTTAAGTACGTGATCTGTCAAAAATGAATCATAGGCAATTAAATTGGACACTTAGGGAAATGTCTTTTAGAAGTTTCTCAAAAAGCAGAATGAGTCCAATTTTTTTTTTAATAAAAGACAACAATTTGGATTCTAAGTACTAACACAGTTTATAAATATGTATGGTATATAAATGTATTTAACTGTGGTATATTTTAAAATGTTCATATTACAACACTCAAATACAAACTACATTTGTCATGAGTTACCACAAGTCATACTCATATTTACTAGAAGACACTGATAAAATACTGACACATAAAGAAATTGTTTTTATATTGTGTATGTCTGTGCGTATAAAATACCCTCTGTTAAAGGGCCGGTGATAAGAAGGACAACACAAAAGCCACCTATTTTCAATTTGTTGCACCACTACTCAAAGGAACTGAGACTGGCTTTGTTTTTTTTTAAAGAAGTTATAGAATAATGAAAGATTAGAGTTGGCTTAGCTCTCTTTTTTAATCTAATACAACCTTGGCATTTCACAACTGAATCCAATACAGCTAACTTACTGGCTGTCATACATTAGGAAGGTGAAAAATGTTTGTTGAATGAAGTGGGTTGTTATTCTCAGTAACATAAAAGTACTTATTGGAAGACACAAAGACAAAACAAAAACTACATAGGTCTCTGGAATGCTAATCACTTTCAGAAAGGGTGTATAAGAACACAATCAAATAGTCTCTGATAAGAGCTAATTTGTATATGTGGTTACTGGGACTATATTTAAATACACACATACATATATAAATATGTACCCTAATTCTACATATACTTGGAGACGAAAAACATTTTAATGTAAAGGTACATCTTCTCTGATCCAGGTTTAACCTCAACCAATATGAAGTATGTTTTTCTAGTTGAGTCAACTCCCAACTGTACTTAGTCACTGCTTTTGAAAGACAGCAGTGAGCAGAAAACGTACTTAGCTTGTTTCCAGAGCTCTGCATACCATATATACAAGTTTTTAAAAATTTTATTGGAGTATAGTTGATTTTCATTGTTGTTTTAGTTTCTGCTGTACAGCAAAGTGAATCAGTTTTACATATATCCACTCGTTTTTAGATTCTTTTCCCATATAGGTCAATTATAATTGTTTGGTTCTTTATTTCATCTCCAAGATATATCTTCTCCATCATTTCTACTATATATTGATGGCATAAATATATATGTATATATATTCATCATATACCTCTATCTACAAATAACATTTATTTCCATAGGCAGAATTACTAATGTGATTTTATGAAGAGGGAAATATTGTTATCTCTCCTTATGGAATTTCTACTCTATGATCCAAAGGTTCAAGAACAAATAGTTGTTACTTTTAAAAAAGTAAAATTTATTTTTGTGTTCTTCTTAAATTGATAATTGTTCCTTAATAATAACTTATTTTGTTCTGTCAACTTATACATTTTTTTTTGCGGTACGTGGGCCTCTCACTGTTGTGGCCTCACCCATTGCGGAGCCCAGGCTCTGGACACGCAGGCTCAGCGGCCATGGCTCATGGGCCTAACTGCTCCGCGGCATGTGGGATCTTCCCAGACCGAGGCACAAACCTGTGTCCCCTGCATCGGTAGGCGGACTCTCAACCACTGTGCCACCAGGGAAGCCCAACTTACACATTTTTTGTGTGTTTAACCTGGAAATTATCTCCAAGATCCCTTTTAAAAACGGTGAATATTAAGAAAATAGTCTCCTTTTGTTGATTTTTAATACAGATCTATGTATTGATTAAGCACCACAAAGAGTCATTTTTCATTCTTCTCTACTTATGTATAGCAGATTTGACAATCATAAAAAAAAGCATCTATAGAATACAAAATGCATAAAAAAGCCAGAGAAGAACATCAGAAAAATAAGGTATGTGTGTTGGAGGGGGTAGAGAGAGAAAGAGACTGAAAGGGGGGAGAGGGGGAGAGAGAAAAAGGGAGAGGGAGGAGGGAAGGGAAGGAAGGAGAGAAGGAGAGGGGGAGAGAGGGAGAAGGGGAGAGAGGGAGGGGAGGAGAGAGGGGAGGACGGAGGGAGGAAGATTTTCTTAAATTCCAATTCTAAATGGTACAATTGCCTCCCTTCCATTATGAAGTTTTATAGTTGACATCTGACCATTAGATAGGAATATGGTATCTATCAGTGTTGCAGAAAAATATGCAAAAAAAGTTTAATTAAGTGTGATTACACAATATATACTTACTTTTCTAAACTGTACTACTGACTACATGAAGTTCAATTTCCAACGTATAAAATTAGAATTTGTATACTAGTTAACGCCAGTAAAATTATCTCAAACACTAAAATCCCATACTCTTAGCATTTTTATATTAAAAAAAGTTATAACAGTTATCTCAATGACCTGTGAAAAACTTTAGATTGAATGACAAACTTCTAATATTCAGATATATTCAGGGATAAATGAATATGGAGCATTTTAGTGTGCAATGAAGCTATCTAATTTGGATGTAAGTTAAAAATACTGATTGCTAAAAGTAAAGCAAATAAACGTGTTTCTCTTTTTTATGAATTACAAGTCATATATTCACTCGATCAAGACTTACACTTAAATATCTGAACACTGACTTGATACTATAATAAGAAACTTGTTAATCTTAAAGTATGTTAATGATACTGTGCTTATATTTTTTAAAGAGAATACTTTTATCTACCAATATGTACTAAATTTTTTATAGATGCAATGGGGCTAGAGGGGAGATGGGTGAGAATACAGGTAAAGCAAGATTAGCCATGAGTTTATAGTTTTTGAAGGTAGGTGACTCATATATGAGATTTTATTAAAAATAAAATGGCTTAAACAACAGAAGTTTATTTTTTCACAGTTCTGGATGCTAGAAGTCTGAGACAGAGTTGGGTTCGGGGAAGGACTCTCTGGCTTGTAAATGGCAGCCTTCTCCCTGTGCCCTCACAGGGCAGAGAAGGTTCTCTCCACTGACACACCCTTTCTTCCTCTTCTTACAAAGCTTACTGATCCCATCATGAAGGTTCAGCCCTCAGGATCTCATCTAACCCTAATCAACTCTCAAAGGCCCCACCTTCAAATACCATTACATTGGGGGTTAGGGCTTCAACATATGAATTTGAGGGGAATACATTCAGTCCATACAGCTGTTCTGGCTTTAAAAAGGAGGAGGAGTTTGAAGATGTCTCCTGAGAGGAACACAACATGATGCAGACCTTAGGAATGTTCTCAGGATTTGATTTCTTGACTCAGATCAGAGCCAGAAGTCTGTTGGCCTAAGTGTTAAGAACTCCTATGATGCAATCACAAAGATAGAGGAGGAACAAAGTATCTTCTAAAATGACAAAGTAAAGATAGATGGTGAAATATTTTCTCCACTTCTGCTTAAAATTCAGTATATTTTTACTAAAATGAGGGCTCCACTGCAACTTGGACTACATAATTCACAGCTTGTAACCTTGGCACAGACATATCTCTCCCACTGACTGCCACAGCTTTAGAGTCAGAGTTTGCTTAACAACTTCAGGGGAACTAGGAGTTGTGACTGGAAATTTGTGCACGAGATCCACAAGGGTGGATCCTTCATTCACAAAGGTGAAGGAAGACTGTGAGGTCATATTAGATAGATACTCCCAACAACTAAATGAGACTTATGGGCAGGGCAACAATTCTTGAATTACACAGTTGGAGGCATGGTCCCAGGAATGTCAGTTACCCTGTGATGTGACCACATTAGTACAGATGCCTGATTAGCTCTGGGAGAATTCTGTTACGTGCAGAATATAAAGTGCAAAAAAATCTCAAGTTGGCTATGCTAATACAAATCAAACATACACAAAACACCTTTAAAAAATATTTTCTATTTTGAACACTGTACATGTCATTGGTATATTCCCACAAAGAGCATCAAGTAAAAATATTTTAAAATACAGTTGTAACAGAATATTAATAGACTGAATATGCAAATTATATTCCTCTTATCTGCTCAACTCCATCATCTCCCTGCCCCCCCCCACACACCCCCAGCCAAATGGTTGTTTCAGCCTCTCCTCAAGATAAGGGCTGAGTTCTGCCATGGTCAAAATCACAACTGTTAACACAGCGGCTACAGCAGCCCTAGCACCCACGTTCAGTTCAATTACAACCATGCAGACTCTGGTTTCCCCAGTAGCAGTCAGGCAGGGCCAGTTAAAACAGTGCATAAATGTGTAGGGGTGTTAAACTGTATAGAGTAAACTTTGAACAATGAAAGACAGGTGACCTGAAAGAATGGCTAGATAGTCTGACCCTCCTTTTCTCTCACCTTAATAGTTCCAGACACAGTAATTCCATATGCCCTTTCCAGAGATGCACTGTTGCCTATATTCCCTTGTGAATTTGTGGTCAGCATGGTTATTCACAAACTTATAGTTATTTCTCTCCTTCCCCAGAGCAGCCCTCGTACTTGTTCCCTCAGTCTTGTTGCCCTAGTAATGCAGCAATCCTCCCACCACGCCTCTCCCCTCCAAAAAAAACCCACAAAAGATTTACCATATAAGCTATACCTCTGGCTCGATTTTCAAGAAAATCTGGACTAAGACAATTGGTTACAACATTGGTCCTATAAATAAACCCTCAGAATGAGATTTCCGGCTTGCATTCTCACTGATCTGAAGTAATACAGACACATTTTTTTTGGATAATTAGAGTGAGTAATGATCCCTGTCAGGCACTGGCATCATATCTACTAAGGCTTTCAGAAATGTTTAATTAGGAAGAAGCTCAGATACAAGGTAAAGAGTAGGAAGGTAGCTGCTGCACTTGATTAGTATAGAGGCAATGATAATTATAAGAAACCTTAGGTAAGATGTCTGCTTTTGCCAGATATGGAGACTTTGCACATGTACACACACACACACACACACACACACACACACTCAGGACTAACAGTCCCTAACCTTAAGCATTCTATGAAAAACCTCAGGAATTCTCAGGCCATATTAGAAGCAATTCTTAAATATTTCAGCTACAAGGAAGACTGTGCTGAAAATCAGGTCTACTGAAAGGTTATAAGGTTGTAAATGCTGCAACCAACACTAAACATGCAGCCTCGACGTATCTTGACCCTTATAAGGAAAAGTGGGACCCTGACACTTATGGGGACATTTGTGTGAATGGGAATAAAATATATCAAACATCCATACTTTCCTGAATCCTGCTGGACAGGAGAAGTAGCCCTTTTCTCTTTTGCTAAGAATGGCCTCATGCTATGATCTGGTCTATAGCAAGTGCCTCACAACATGATGTTGTTCTCCTCCACACTTAATGCCACTGTACATTAGCCCCCAGATTTAAAAGGGTCAGATCTCAGCCAGATCAAGTGAGGAAGTACAAGCCCTGCTCAGAAAAAGAAAATAGCCTACAAACCAAGAAATTTCAGGAGCTAGTTAATAAATAGTGGCAGGCAAAAGGGGATCTGGAAATTTTAGCCTGAGGGAGTAGGATGGTAAATAAGGGGTGTGAGGTTCAACCTGCTGTACAACTAGTGACATATAACAGGATGTCTGATGGTACTCTAGGTATCCAGGGAGGATAGGGATGCTGTACAATGTCTCTGGAATGCTCCGGCAGCAGTGGAAGCCTCCAAGTTTCTGCATCAAAGCCAGACATTACAAATGCGTTTTCTAGGGAATAGAGAGTAAGTCACGCTTTATAGGTGACTATGTGTGGCATACATGATTATATGTGGCAATTCTTGCACTGCCTTTCACTAACATCAGACTTATTAAAAGACTTTTGCAGCCAATCCTTGCAGCCACTTCTGACGGCACAGCAGTTAGCCTCTGCTGTCGCCGGTGTGATGCTGGGAGGCATGCCGGCCCTCGAACAGCCTGTCCTCATCCCCTTCAGCATAGCCAGACGGCTAGGAGGGCAGCAAGGACGGGTCCTCACACTGCTCACTGCGAATATCACCGACATCTAAGGGCTGGTAGCAGCAGCTGCAGCTGGAGGCATTATGACTCTGCCACTGCAAACTCTACGAGGTAACCCACTGTGTTCCTGTGTCAGGTAGGGCTCTATCAACTGGCCCAAGTTCTTTGAAGTGGACAAGTGCCCTTCAACAAGTGTTGAAGGTGGTTCAGAGTTGCCTCCACCATAAAGCCTATGGATGGCTTATGTAAGAAAAATAAAAAGAAATAAAATTACAATGTCCCCACAAAACCTTGTATTCTTTTTTTTTTGCTTTATTTCTTTTCATAGCACTTCTATTCATCTGACACTATTTTTACTTATTCATTTAACTTATTAACTGTCTTTTACTACTAGATTGCATGTTAAATATGGCAGGAATTCCTGTCTCTCCTTTTAAAATTTTTTCAAGTTTACCTCAATAATCTTGAAGATAGTTCACTGCATAGGTGCTCCTAAATTAATACTGTTTGAAATAACTTATAAATTAATAAGTTGAATCAGGTTTTCACTCTTTTAAGTAAAACTCTTCCAGCTCTGGCATCACCAAGGTAGAAATTCAATGAAGACTTTTACATCTTTTTTTTTTTATTATTATTTTTTGCCGTACGCAGGCCTGTCACTGCTGTGGCCTCTCCCGTTGCGGACCACAGGCTCTGGACATGCAGGCTCAGCGGCCATGGATCTTCCCGGACCAGGGCACAAACCCGTGTCCCCTGCATCGGCAGGCGGACTCTCAACTATTGCGCCACCAGGGAAGCCCTTACATCTTTCTTGACTGCATCAAAGTCAAAACTCATTATCAGAGAACCATGTTTTTGTTACCAAAACACTGTTTCATCATTTCCATGACACCATATTCTTCTGGAATTCTTCCTTTTATTTACTAAAAATCTTTAAGTATCATGTCCATAAGGCCGCCATCTAGGCCCTCATCCTCATCTCTTTCTACAAGTGTTTATTTTAGCTAGCCGCATCAAGTCCTACTTTAATAATGCCACCCATATGCTAACCACCAAACACACATCTGCAGCCTAGACCTGTTTTCCGCACTCCACACCTCTGTATTCAAAAGTTTACTAAACATTCCTTTGGTCCCACAAAGACATGTCAAAGGCTCCTATCCCATGTGGACAGGAGAGTCTAGATAGGACACTGTCTTGCTGGTTAAATGAAGAGAGTGATTTTACATACTTAGTCCAAAATTTATAAAGCAATGAAGTCCTGGAATCAATGTGGGCATTTTATTCTTATACTATGCTAAGATAATGTTCATAGAAAATAAAAAGCTTGTGGTGTCCTGGAGTCAAGTGGGTTTAACACCATTCTGATAAGGGAGAAAAAAAAATCATCCCTTTCTCCAAACACACTTTCCTCTCTAACATGTAGAATTAGAGAACATTTTACCATTCTCACTCTTGGAATACTCACTGTTAATAGAGACTGAGAGAAAGGAAGGAAGGTTAGGTTCAATTAATCTATTCCCTGTGAGGCATATGCTTTTATTGAAACTGCCAGTTAAGGTGATTTTCCTTTTTGGCTGTCAGGTCTCCTACCTTGGCCTTACCTTTCTGGGTTAAACGACTATCAGTTCTTTGGAAACAACCTGTCACTAATGTCAGGTTATGAAGTGAACTACTAACTCAGGCAGCTTGCTGGTGGAAGTCTCCTACTACTAGACTCATTTAGAGGAGAAATTAACAGCATTCCTTAATGTAAAGGAAGAAGTGTTACAGAAAAAGAAAAAATATACTGAAATACAATAAAACAACTTATAAATTAGAAAATACGTTAGATATTATAGCCTATCTCCCACTTTTCAGTTTTGGATGAGATGATTGAAACGTAATTGGTAAATGACTTTCTTTAGGTCACATTGCTAGATAAGTAGAATTTCAACTAAATTTTCTTGATTTTTTTTAATGAAGTGATTTTTCAGAAAACTAATATTTTGGTACTGTGAGGAAAGAACTCACCTCTACCCAAACATGTGAAGGCTGGGGTTATACTAACAGTAATATTAATTAAGTACTCTGTGTCACGCTTTGTGCTACACACTCTCTTTGATCTCATTTAGTTCTTATAAAACAAAATAAATAGATACATTCATATTATTCTATCAGAGATGAGAAAAAAGAGACACTAAGAAATGAAATAACTTTTTAACTATTGTACAACAGTTAATGACTGAGGCATATCCTGGAAGTAGGAAGACAGTCTCAAAATGGGCAGGTCACATGAGCACTATGGTCAGTGGGGATGTCCTGTTGGTTACTGGGATTCCAAGGGGAGATGCGGACACTTTAATACCTTCACCCTATAAAGTGAATCATAAACATCTACAACCCAGACATTTCCTTTAGGGATAATTAAGGGTTGTATCCACACATACTGTCTGCCCGAGACTATAAGCAATACTTCCAGAAGGGAAATGACAGGTTTAGAAGAAATATGTGTGTGTGTGTATGTGTGTGTGTCTTGGACCTAGCAGGAAATACTCATCTTTGGTGAGTGAGTTTTTCTTTTTCCATATTAATAGATGTCTGGAAGTACTGCCGTGTTTCCTCTTTACCCTCCTTGACCCAACATGTCAGGCCACATAGAGCCTATAAAGCAGAACCAATCTCCTTCTACTCCAAGGTGAGTCAGGAGAAGCAGTCATTAAAATAATACCTCTGTCTCCTCATTTTAAATCCCCTTAACTGAAGCCTGACCACTGAAAAGTAAAAATCTGAGATTGAAATTTTGAACCAGATCCTAGATGATACCAACTGAGACACTTACTGTAACCAAGTGTAATCAGAAGATTGTAAAATCTGTTCAAGGTGATAGTGAAACATTGTTTATCATATTGTGATTCACAAAATGTTACTGAGTGGTAAAGAGATATGGTGCTGGAGTCAGAATGTAAATAAACATGTTGTTTTATTTTTAATATGTTGGTCAAAGTAAGATATTAAAATGATAAAAATTAGTATAAGACATTAATAATAAGATAACGAGTTATGCCCATACTTCTGCATACATAGAACTCTCCAGAGGCCATTGAGTACACTGGTTTATCCTCTGCAATGCTGGTGGTTACTTTAATGCTTTTACACATAATGTATGTGTGTTTGCATGTATAATATATGTGTATATTTATACATATGTGTGCATCTGTGTGTTTGTGTAATGTGTCAGCACCTTTAATGAAAAGATATATACATTTTAATAGGAGCCACAGCGTAGGAGACAAGCAACTTTAAAATATCAAAATACTGTTTATGTATGTCTTGATTTATTTTCATTTTGAAACTCCTGGATTGAGTCTCTGTCTCTTACTTTTTACACATATTTTAAGTTATTTTATTATTTTTAAATATTTTAAAATATTTTAACAAATCTGTTTTCCAACATATCTATTATTTATATCTTAATCTGAGAAATCATGTTTTAATATTTCCAAAGCCATCTCTTCTTACATTATTCCACCTTCATATAATTATTTTCATTATGAATATAAGATTATTATGAATTCTTTCTAATATTTGAAGTTTTCTAATTAAAAAAACTATTTGTCTTGTTACTCAACACATATCTACTTTTTATTTTAATTCAATATTTTTGCTTTTATAATACTGGTATTTTGCCTTTAATTTCTGGATTTTTCAAATAGCTGATAAATGTTTTGTCTTTCCATGGCTCTTACTTTAGATAAGTACTGGCACCTAACAAGTAGTAAATAAAGAGTCCTTTAACATATTTTTTTCTTCTAATAGTAAGAAAAGCTTGGTTACATGAAGACTTTTCTCTACAGTGAGCATGAGAGGGACTAACCCATGTATTAGGGGTTATCCAAATGTCAGAATAAGCAATCCTATTCTTAAGTCAGCTTCATCTATACTAACTGCTCATTCTTCTGCTGGAGAGATTATATAACACCATCAGAAAAGAACCCTACTGTTTTTTTTTCCTTGTGGTAGGCAAATTCTTAGCTGCCCTGCAATCTCTAAATAAAGGCAGGGGTGGGAAGTGTGAATGCATAATATACCGTTATGTAAATGACATTAAAGTCTTCAGTTAGAGCTTCTGATCGCTGCTTCCACCTCTCACTCCTTCCCTCTGATATACCTGCTGCCTCCAAGTCCAGGGTCCCTTTGGTTCCAAAAGCAGCTCAGCTTCTTTGTTCTCTGCATCCTCCTCCATATGTATATAGGCTGTGACTCTCTCTGGTTTGCTTCATCAATAGTCTACCAACCATTTTTCAAATTCTAGAAGTTGATTAAAATTTCTCATACATCGAGATGCTCCTTTAACTACAAAATCATGCTTATTAATTACTGTTCAATATGATTGGGAAATAAGAATGATATGAAAGCATGTGCTTAAACTTTCATTTTACTCTGAAAGTCACTCTAAGGATATTTATGCCTCTAAATTTCTATCTTTAAATTTCTATCTATTGCAGTTTCCAACCCCAGACTGTAGAGTCCCAGAAAGAGCATCTCTCTAAATCTCACAAAAAAAGAATAGGAGTAGTAGTAGCAGTAGTAGTAGTAGTAGTTAGATGGGCTAACTTCAAAATTACAACATTTTTGAACCCACTGAAGTAAAAAGGTCACAGAATGACCAACTAGTACGAGATCTTTGAGAGACGATGTATGCATTGAAAGGAGAAAGGTAGGGACTCAGTCATTTGGGGAAGATGCAAAGCTAAGAGTTTAGTTAGAATAGCTGTAAATTGATGAAAGCTGAGCATGCTCATAGAAAAGACTGGAAAAAACCCCAAGAGGCATTCTTGTGATAGATCCAGACCTGGGCCAGGAGAAAGCAGCTGTGCAGGAAGGGCAAGAAACTCCACTCAGATCCTCTTTCCTATTCACTACTGAACAAAACCTTTACTACTCTCAGGGAATGAAAGGTAACTAAGAACTGCAGTCCCTAGGACATTGGTGAAGTCATTACAACTGATGGAATATATCAGGATTAAAAAACAAACAAAAACTATTTCTTAGAAAGTAGATGGATTATGCATTGAGCCCACAACTACAGTCAGACAAGGCGCAGCAGGACTAAAGTAGCTATAATCTCAGACCCAGGGACATGATACCAGGTTAATACTGAGACTTAATTAGAACATCAGAGAATGCACCTCTAAGACCACACCCACACCATTAAGTACAGAAGCTTCAAGTAACAAGTAAGCAGAATGCTGTCAGGAGAAGAAAAAGAGCATGCAGAGATTCTGAGGCACGCCACAAGGGGAAGACCTAAAACTCAGCAATGGAGAGACATTGCTCTAGAAAACCAACCTCACTCCTTGCCCCAAATACAAAGTACTTCTATAGGAATTTGAAGCCTGTAGTACAATGATGATAACTAAAGCAACAACACTACAAAAGCAGCACAACTCAACTATATTGACTCACACCTTTGCATTAAAGGCCTAGTGGAGAGGTGTGCCCACTTCCAAGCATACATGTTATTTACTTCAGTCTCTTCTTTCCTACATATGATGTCAGCATTAAAATACAATATAATGTATATGTGAAGGCAAAAATAAAGGCACTAAGAACAGACAAAGCAATAATCTGAGCCAGACTCAGACATGACACAGATGTTAGAATGGTCTGACAAGGAATTTTAAATCACTATAATAAATTATGTTAATAAGTATGCCATGTGGAAGGGGAGAATTGGCAGGGAGAGATGATATGGCAAAACCAGGAGTGAGACATTCTTGACCCCTCTCTTCCCTGGTATGTCACGATTCATGGAATGAAAAGAAATATGACCCTGGATTAGCGCCCTCCTTGGATTTTCCTTCCACCAAGTTCTCCCAACCTAGCACCAGCTGCCCATTCTGAGCCCAGGGTAGCCTCTTCAAGCATTATTAGCCTAACCTGGCTTGTCAGGAAACCAACCCCATCCCTTCAGATCAGGCCTGGCTGCTCTATTTTGTACCAAGTATTGAAGTATACTGTCAAGTTCTTGGTAGCCTTAATAGCCCCTAATCTAAGTTCCCATCCTTTCCCTGCAGAGGCCAAACCACCTCTTTGTAGCCACAGTGCACAACTTACAGTGGCACGGGAAGATGCACTTGAGAGCCTTTGAACCTAGCTGGCTCAGGAAAGCAGTAGGGGTGGACAGAGCTGTCTTATGTGTGCTACCTCTATCTGCCCCTATTCCTTCCATACCTCACCCTACTCCCATCAGAAAGTAAAAATCATCAGAATGTTCTTTACTGTCCATTGCTTTGTGTTTTAATGAGCAATTTGCAGTTAAAAAAAGACTCAAGTTAAAAAGATGAACATGTGAGATCAAATGGGTGATTTCAGCAGAGGGATGGAAACTGTAAGAAAGAATAAAACAGAAATGGTAGAAATAAAACCACAGCAACTGAGATGAAGAATGTCTTTGATAAGCTCATCAAGAATTTGATGCAGCCAAGGAAAGATTCAGTGAATTAAAGAGAGGTAAATAGAAATTATACAAAAAAAAAAAAAAAACCAGCAATAATCAAGAAAATTCAAGAGCTGTAGAATGGTATTAAATGTTCTAACTTAAGTGTAACTGGGATCCTAGAAAGAGAAAAAAGACTAAACGAGAAGAAATATTTATTTTTGAAATCACAAAGAATTTTCCAAGATTAACGACAGACAATATAGCACATATCCAAGAAGCTCGGAGAAACAAAGCAGGAACAAACAAACAAATATCTTAAGTATATCCTATTCAAATGTTGAAATACAAAGACAATGAGAAAAACTTAAAGGTAGGCAGAGAAAAATAAATACAAACAGAGTAAGAAAGATAAAAATGTCAAAAATTATGCAAGCCAGAGATAATAAAGGGACATTTCTAAATGCTTAAAGAAAACAATTCAATGTTCCTACCTAGAAATGTATACTCAGAGAAAGTATCTTTTCAAGATGAAACGGCAATAAGCCTTCCTCAGAGAAACAAAAACTCAGAGAATTCACTGTTAACAGACTTTCTCCACAAAACTGTTAAAAATGTTCCTCAAGCAAAAATAATGTGATGTCAGACTGATATGTGAATCTACAAAAATTGAAGAGTTCTGGAATGGAATAAATGATGGACAGAAAATTACTTGTCTTCCTATTAAATATTATTAAATATAACTGTATGTTTACAGGATAGGTAAAAGTAAGGGCCATGACAAAAACATCAAAGAGATGGATTTTTTTCACTAAATATGAAGCAGTAAAATATTAATTAAGGGTAGATTCTGATTATATGAAGATGCCTATTATAAGTGCTCATTCCTTTCTGTGACTGGCTTATTTCACTTAGCATACTGTTCTCAAGGTCCATCCATGTTGTTGCATATTGCAGAATCTCTTTCTTCATTAAAGCTGAGAGGTATTGCATTGTGTATATATGTCACATTTTCCTTATCCTTTTATCTACTGATGGGCATTTAGGTTGTTTACAAATCTTGATTTTTCTCAATAATGCTGCAATGAACATGGGAGTACAAATATTTCTGTGAGACCCTAACTCCAATTACGTGAGTTATCTAAAAAAGTCCAATTCATAGACTCAAACAGTGGAATGGTAGTTGCCAGGGGCTGAGGAGAGGAGGAAATGATGAGTAACTAGTCACCAGGCATAAAGTTTTAGTTAATCAAGAGAAATAAGCTCTAGAGATCTGCTGTGCAACACTGTACCCAGAGTCAACAATAATGTACTGTGCACTTAAAATGGTGTTAAGAGGTTTGACCTTATGTTAACTGTTCTTAACACAATAAAACAAAGTGTAAAAAAGTAAATGAGTCCAACACTTCATATAAAACACTGAGATGACCAGATGTGATTAAAGAAAACCCATCTAAAAAAAACTTACTTTAAATTTGAAATTAAAGATAAAAGATGGAAAAGATATACCATGCAAACACAAATTTAAAAAACTTTGATAGCAATATTAATATCAAAAATTGGAATTCATAACAAGCGAAATTATCAGGGATAAAGAGAGATATTACATAATGATAAAGGAAATTACATCTCTAACAGAGCATGTAAATACTAAATATGTATGCATCTGAAAACTGAGTATCAAAATTCATGAAGTAAAAAGCTGTTAGAAATGAGAGGAGAAATAGTCAAATCCACAATCACTTGTGGAAATGTTAACATCATCCTTTCAGGAATCAATAGAATAGGCAGAAAATCAGAAACAATAGAGAAAAACTGAATACCATCACCAAGTAAGCAGTCCCAATAGGCTGTTACAAAATATTTCTTCCCCAAGCAGCATAATATACTTTCTTTTAAAGTGAACATAGGGGCTTCCCTGGTGGCGTAGTGGTTGAGAGTCCGCCTGCCAATGCAGGGGACACGGGTTCGTGCCCCGGTCAGGGAAGATCCCACATGCTGCGGAGCGGCTGGGCCCGTGAGCCATGGCCACTGAGCCTGCGCGTCCGGAGCCTGCGCGTCCGGAGCCTGTGCTCCGCAATGGGAGAGGCCACAACAGTGAGAGGCCCGCGTACCGCAAAAAAAAAAAAATAATAAAGTGAACATAAAACACAGAACATTCACTAAGAAACATCATATTCTAGGCCATTAAAAAAAAACAAACTGAAATTTAAAATAAATCAAGCAAAGCGTGTTTTGACACATAACAGAATTAAGCAAGAAATTAATAATAAATACATATCTGGAAATGTATCTAAATATCCAAAAATTACCAACATACTTCCAAACAACCCTTAGTACAAAGAGCAATTTCAAGGGACATTTCAAGACATATTTAAACTGAAGGAAAATGAAAATACAACATATTAAAATTTGTGGGATGTTGCTAAATCCTTGTTTTGTGTGTGTGTATGGCACATGCACGTGCAGGGTTTAATAATACAAATACTTGTCTTACTGTTCACTACTTTAAGAATTATTTGATCTTTTATTTTAATAGTTTAGCATTAATAGATGGTTGATACTCAAGATAAAACACAAATGCACATGTGTGTGTGCTCTGAGGACTAAATTATGACTGATAAAGGCCTTTCAATTTTTTCTATGCATTTATAAGATAAAACCTTGATAGCATTAATTTGGCACTTCTCTGGACCATATATATAAAATCTCTTACTTTTCAATTACTAGAGTAAATCACGTATATGATATATAATTGTACATAAATTTATATGTGATTACAAATAAAATTTTGTATTTGTATATATATTCAAGACGAACATGAAAATTTGCCTTGATACATATTAAGTACAGAGAAATAGGATTCTTGAAGCATTTAGTATGTAATCCATTCATCCAACCAATATTTCTTAACCACACAATTTCCAAGCAATTCTCTAAGCCCCGAAGATACAGCAGTAAACAGAGCAGTAATTTTTTTTTTTTAATTTCATAAGGGTCTACATTTTAAAGGGAAGGAGTAAAAATAAAAATTAAAAAGGATTTGACATAGTAAATTTAAAAGTGATAAATACTTAGAAAAGTATGAAAAGGGTATAAGGATTACAGCAGTGCGCCAGAGATTGTTTTTGTAATTTTATTTAGAGTGGTTAGAAAAAGCCTCACTGAGAAAGGGACTTTTGAACAAAGATAAGGAAAGTCAGGGACCAAGCTGTATGGACATTTGAAGGCAAGCACTGCCTACAGCCAGAGGAACTGCCCATTTAAAGGCCCTGAGCCAGGAGTGTGTGGGGCATTTCCTAGGAAGATCTGGGATGTTCCAGGAGAGTGGAAAGTAGGGAAGTGCTGAGTGAGGACACATGATACTGCAGAGTTAAGGGTTTCAGGGGAGGGAGCTAATAATATAAGGCCTTTAGGCTTCATAGGTTCTCAAAAAATCTGGAACATTCTCTTCAGCCCTAAAAAAGTAAGATCAAGAAGAAATATACAGATGCCAAAAATGCTCTTTCAAAGAGAACGTTATATAACCAGGCTTCATTTACATATTAATGCTAAGGAGTAGTTGCTGAGTGATTACTGATAAATTATACTCAAAGGGGTAGAACAAAAGCAGGTAGATTTGAATTAAGTTTGACAGCAAAAGCATAGATATGTTTGTTGACAGTGAGGGCTATTACAATTAAAATGGGGGGAAAAAAAGGATATTTTTAAATTTCCCTCTTTAGAAGTATTATGGCAATCTTTAAATAAGACAAAAGGACACATTTGAAAAGTTGTTTTCAGGAAACTCAAGGATTCTATAATTAATTGTATTAAAAATATTTGTTTTCATGCTTGAAATTCTCATGATGAATTAATAATGGATAGAATATTTTTTCTCCAGTATGGAATAAACTGTGATTAGAATTTATCAGGCATGGACTTTGATATGGAAACTCTGGAACAAGTATGAACTAGGAATTAATGAGGTTAGAAAAAACTGGTTTAATTATCCCTCAAATATCATGCAAAGATATTTAATTTTTATGGTAGAATTACAATATACCTTATAAAATGAATAGCAGGTGGAAAGATTACTAGTCCAGTAAAAGCTCAGGGAAAAAAGAAGCATTTAGTAGTGAGAGGTGTGAGGATTTTCCCTCTGGCTTGAAACCACAGTGAGACTTCTAAAATGCAAATCAACCCTGTCTTTGCTTTAAACATTTTCAAAACTTCCCTCTGCCCTTAACATAAAATTAAAATTGCTTAATATGGTTGTATAAAAGTTCTAGAGCCTGTTTATCTTGCCTGTCTTATTTTTTCTCCATCCCTCTCACCTCCTCTCATATTCTAAGCTACAGATATATTGAAAACCTCTCAGCAGCAAGCATAAAATGTCTTCTCTACCCTGTGGATTCTCAAACAAGCATTCTTCCTCTGTTTCAAACAATCTTGGCCTTTCTACTTCAGTTATCAGATTAAATATAATCTTTCCTGACCATCTCCTGACTGGTGTCGCTAGAGAATATTTTTAGGTATAATCTGGGAAGCTTTTTTTCTTCCTGTCTAACCACATTTTCTTTATTCTCTTTCTCCGTAATTCTTGGAATAGCAGGTCTCATGCCTTTCTGCCTCAGGGGAATTGTCTGCCAGGGGAAAAAATAAGTAGTACAAGTCAGCAGGACTTCCAAGCTTTTGTCTTCAAAATCTTAAAATCATTGAGGAAGGATGGGTTTTCAGTAAAAAGGTCTATATGAGAAAGTATAGAAGGAAGAGAGTAAGCCCTGCCAATAATTGTGTAAAAAATTACACCAGGAAGGGAGAAGCAAGAAAGTAGTGTTGGATCCCTAGCCCTCAGCACCGAGACGCTGTTCTCTGCCACTGCCCGAGTAAGACCAACACTGGAGGTGGGTTATGCCCTGCAATATCTTTGGGCTTCAGAACATTCAAGAACTGTAATAGTGCTCATTACAGATACTCAAGACATGTTCTTTGGGGGAATGACTCTACCAGAGTATAAACCCAGAGCAGAATACCCGTAGAATTAATGAAACAACATTTCCTAAGGGCCTGGAAGTACTGAGAACTTGTAGGAAAACTTTAATTATAGAATATAGTGACATTTCTTACACACGTGCATTTGGAGACAGAGCAATACTGCTATAGTAGTATATTGTCTCATAACAACCTATTATTATTATGATAGAATTCACCACATTTTATGTCTATTGCTTAACTGTGTTTGTCTTCTACTAGAAAGGGGACTGTTCCCAAGTCTATGTCGCTTTATATTTTATTCCCAAATGTCTAACATTAAATGGCAATTAAAGATATTACGCTTAAAGAACTGGATAAGAGACTATGAATTATAAGTTTTGCCTCCTGGAATGATTTCCATTCAAATAACATTACTGTTACTAGAGATTTTAAAAACCATCTGATCCAGAGTTTTTTTATCTTCCATCTAATAACCTCTTTACTCTCTGTAGCCCATTCCCCTCCTTTTTAAAACTGCAGCCACATACTCTGATGGCAATGGCCTTGTAAAACACTTCAGGTAGTACATACATATTATTTACTCTCATCTAAAGGAAAATATTCTCTCTGATCAGATTTTAAACCTATTAGGAAATAAACAGGCACATGAAGATCAATTTACGAAGATGACACAAATCTGTGGGTAAGTGGGCTTAATAAAACACTAACTCCACTGTGGGATTCCCACTTCTACCCTATACAACTTTAAAATGAGAAGTGGAGAGATATCTGTGTTGCCTGCAATCAGATAACTAAGAGAAAGAGAAAGTTATTGAGCCAGGAATTTCTAGTTCATTATTCCCCAATTTACCAGTCAAATATATTGGACAACAGACTCATCTTATAGGCAGCAGGTGGAATTTGTCCTCACTGTGTGTACATAAGAATGACACTTTTAAGATAGGTGTTAGCAACACTGGAGAAAATCCCAGAGACAATAGTGGTGTGCTATCTTAAATGTGGCAAGCCAATTCTCTTGATATTCCAGAATATGACATTTTATGGAGATAGATGAACACCAATGGCTCTGAGTGAGAAGAAAGTTTGGACATACCTTAATCCATTTACTTCATTTATATTTTACTTCCTTATGTATACAAAAGAATGGTACATAATAAACATCTGGGTCTAAATAAACCTGAATGCGTTCTTCCCATAAGCGTAAAACAAAATGCAATGTGGTCAGATCTTTTTTCCGTAACTGCATCTGTAATGTGTTCTATTAATTAGGGTCTCATAAAATAATGGAATACCTTTAGCTAATAGCATCTTGTGTTAGAGGAAATAGGACAGTTCATTAAAATATACTTGTAATTAACTAGCCAATATCAAGTGGGAATAGTACTTATTTAGTATTTCAGAGATAACCTAACTCCAGACTCCTTTGAACAATTGACTATGGATAGTAATTTAATTCAGATCATTGAAGTTAACAAGACAATAAAGAAAATTCTATTTCAACCAAGATTCATAAGAAACATGTTGGACATTTGGCTGTTAACAACGTAATAGTTATTAATTTCCTTCTAAATAAATTCTGGCTTCCAAAACTTAGTTCTGTCTTCCAGAAAGAGAAAGTGTCAGGATCCATTTTATTTTCATTGCCTTTTTGCTGTGAAAAAATAAGCTTTTATTAGACTAGGCAGGCTTGCAGCAGTAATCTTGGCTATTGCATCCAAATTCTCTTATAGATCCCTTTCTTACCATAAAAGATTTACATGTTCTCTTTTCTGACTAATCTGATTTCAGACCCTGGCTGCATTTTCCTTAATTCTTGATCTTCGATGTACACATCTTGACCTTAAGCTGTCTTCTGTGGCTCCCAGCTGTCTTTCTCTCACATTTCAATTTTACTTTTATGTGCATGTAATAGATTCTCTATTTTCTACTGAAGATCCTCCTTTTTATTACGACTCAGCCCTACACTTGGGTAAAAATCTTTCACTGAGATCCTGGAGCCCACAGCTCTAGGAGAGAGTCCTCTGTCTTCCTGGCAGACAGTACAGTTCACAGGGCATGACCCAGCGGTGCTTTTGCTTTAATAAATCTCCTCCAATTTCCTAGTAGTATGAACACTACCTCAACAAACTTGCCTAGTTTCCAGCTAGCTTAATTTTTACAAGTAGAATAAAGCTTTTAAAATCTGTTAAAGGACATTCCTAGTTGTGCTCACTGTATCTTCTGAAGCTCCAGAATAACAGTATCAATTCATGTCAGCTCTTCAGTATCTAGTTTAATATATATTTGTCTTAAAAAAACAAACAAACCTGAATCTCCTTTTGTATAAGTATTTGACTTACTGGAATAGAAATAACTGCTTCACTTTATGGATATAGAATCTCAGTTACATCTGCTATCTCTTTCACTCCATCCTCTGCAATTTCTCATATTAACTCAGACACCAATAATGCACAGATGAGCAACACACAGTCATACAGTTTCTACTGTACCTCTTAATTTGTGACAAGTTAATTTTCGGTATCACAGAACATACTTTCAATTTTCTTTACTCCCCACTGCAAATCTGTAGGAATTTCTTTAAAGATAAGTTATTATAAAACATTTTTGTTTTCCTAAACCCATATCTCCAGAAATTTTATGCTAGATTGCCTTATATACTAAAATACTCCTTTGTGAATCTCCTAAACAGAGCATATGATAACAGCAGATACTGAAATATAATTTTAAGGAGTTTCCTCATATAAAACTAAGTGTATTTTATAAAAAGGGAAATGCTTGCTTACAAAAGAACAAATCATTTTTAGGGAGATCAAACATCCATCTTTCTCTCTGATCATAGTTACAGCAGCATTGTTCTTATTTTCTTACTATGTATTTAAATCGTATCAGTCAACCACATAAAAACTAACGCATGCTGTCCCTCTGCTTTACCTATAGGGAAAGGAGTTATACAAAAAATATATATTCCACAGCTTTAACCTGGAATGGTAGCACCAAAATGACATCAGGCATTTTCCAGAAGCATTTATCTAGTAGCTCAAAACTTACCCACTGCTCTTCAGTATGACCATTTATGTGTTATAACAAATTCCTATAGATGTATATATGGTTTCTGGGCTTTCACTCCCTTATAATACTGTGTCTTCTCTTGTATAATATCACAGTCTTAATTATCCTACCTTTATAATAAGGCTTGAAATATAGAATGACTTGCTCATTCATAATGTTTAAGGACCTTTTCTGGTTTTCCCCATAAAACTGCAAAACCATCTTGTTAAATCTCGTTAAAAAAAAAAAAAAAAAAAGGGCTTCCCTGGTGGCGCAGTGGTTGAGAGTCCGCCTGCCGATGCAGGGGACACGGGTTCGTGCCCCGGTCCAGGAAGATCCCACATGACGCTGAGCGGCTGGGCCCGTGAGCCATGGCTGCTGAGCCTGCGCGTCCGGAGCCTGCGCTCCACAATGGGAGAGGCCACAACAGTGAGAGGCCCGCGTACCAGAAAAAAAAAAAAAAAAAACCTGTCTGTATTTTGAAGATAACTGCATTTTATTTGTACATTAATTTGGGTACAAATTTCTCTGTCAAACAGCTGTCCTGTATCTCCCTTTGCCTCCTTAAATCTTAATTCAGAAATACTTCATGTACTAGCAGTCCAAGACTCTTGCCCTATCTGAGGGACGGAGCACCAATATAATGACTAGCCTACATGAAGCCCTGACTGAAGAATGCCAGCTTTCTGGACAGACAGGGCCATGTATAAAGTCCCAGGGAGCTAGAAGGCTTACATATTTGCAGCCAATTTTCTCAGCTGGGAAAACTGCATCCCAGGTTCTGACTTTAAGAAATGAACATAGATCTGATCACATCCTCATGTAGGATACTTTAAACTCTCTTACTCCACACAAGCCAAATTCAGGTAACTTTTTACTGCTTTCTAACCTGGAACAAGATCAATCATGCTAAACCACTTTAGTCTTGGTTATGCTTCTATCATTTTTAAAAATTCATTTTCTCTCAGTTTTTTCTTATTTTGTATTTAATATTTACTGTTATAGACATGTAATAGAGGGGAGGGCTCACAGTGAGAACTTAATGGGAATTAGCTTCTTCTCAGGCTTCTAAAGCTAAACTTTTAAAATTTTGTTTTAAAATTTTTATTATTTTTAATTGTAGTAAAAATCATAAAGTTTACCATCTTAACCATTTTTCAGTGTATGGTTCAGTAATGTTAAGTTTATTTTCATTGTGAAACAAAGATCTCCAGAACAAAATGAAACTCTAAACCCATTAAGGAACAACTCCTCTTTTTCCCCTCCTACCAGCTCATGGTGACCACCATTGTACTTTCTATTTCTTTGCTTTGACTTCTTCAGATACCTCATTAAAGAGGAATCACGCAGTATTTATCTTTTGTGACTAGCTTACTTCACTAAGCAAAATGTCCTCAAGGTTCATCCATGTTTTAGCATGTCATAGAATTTCCTTAAGATTGCACAATATTTCATCATTCTCACACACACACACACACACACACACACACACACACACACCCCACATTTTGTTCATCCATTCATTTGTCAATGGACCATTAGCCGAGCCCATGAATAAGTATAGAATCACACATCTGGCCATTTCTACATACAAGTGAAGTGAACAACCAACTGCACTGCTCAACATCCTGACCACTGGGAGGATATCCCTTCACCATTGTCCTTCAGCGGTGTCTCAGAAACGGGTTGTAATGCTACACCATTACACTTTTGGATGGTGCCTGCATACTGTGCATAATCATCTGTAAACCAGGCCTGAGTCTTCTCTTCCTCAGTTACCTGACCATAGGAAACTCCCCGTAGGTTATAGGTTCAGGCTTAGAGAGAGAAGGCAGTGTAGCAAGAATGGTGACCATGGACATTTGGGCCCATTCTACATGTACTTTACTTGTGACTGCAGGGTCTGCTCAAACCCAATCTCATATATACCGCCTCCACTGGATGAGGGAGTGCTGCTGTACACAACCAAATGTATGTCTTGGTGGGTCTGATAACACCCAGAACATAATGGACAACTCAGGTTCCATGGTAACTTGGTAGTCCACGGTTAAACATTCAGTCTATACTATGGCCCAGTAGCGGGCTAAACAATGTTCCTCAAAAGGGAAATAGTTAAAACAATTAAAAAATGGGCAAAGGATCTGAATAGACATTTTTCCAAAGAAGACATACGGATGGCCAACAGGTACATAAAAAGATGCTCAACATCATTAATCATCAGGGAAATACAAGTTAAGACCACAATGAGATGTCACCTCATACCTGTCAGAATGGCTGTTATCAAAAGGAAATGAAATAATGTGTCAGTGAGAATGTGGAAAAAAGGGTACCCTTGTGCACTGTTGGTAGGAATGTAAATTGGTGCAGCTGCTACTGAAAACAGTATGAAAGTTCCTCAAAAGATTAAAATTAGAACTACCATATGATCCAGCAATTCTACTTTTATCTGAAGAAAACAAAAACAGTAATTCAAAAAGATACATGTACCCCATATGCATTGCAGCATTATTTACAATAGTCAAGACATGGAAACAACCTAAGTGTCCATCAATGGATGAATGGATAAAGAAGATGTTATATATACCTAATGGAACACTACTCAGCCATAAAAAAGAATGAAATCTTGCCATTTGCAGCCACATGGATGAGTCTTGAGAGCATTATGCTAAGTGAAATAAGTCAGACAGAGAAAGACAAATACCATATGATATCACTTATATGTGGAATCTAAAAAAACAAATAACAATAACAAAAAATAAGTTCATAGATAGAGAAGATTGCTGGTTACCAGAGGCATGGACTGGAGGGTGGACAAAATGTGTTAAGGAAGTCAAAAGGTACAAACTTCCAGTTATAAAGTAAATAAGTCATGGGGATGTACAGCATGGTGACTACAGTTAATAATGCTATAGTTGCTAAGACAGTAAATCTTAAAAGACCTCATCACAAGAAAAAAAACTGAAACTATGTATGGTGATGGATGTTGACTAGACTTGTGACCATTTCGCAAGGTATACAAATACTGAATCATTAAATTATACACCTGAGATTAATATAATGTTATATGTCAATTAAACCTCAATTAAAAAATGAGCTGCAGTAACATTCCCAAATGAGGATACATTTCCTACAAAATCCATATAGATACACTAAATGTTGTATCTCTTTCTTCGTTGTAGGTGGGGCCACATGCAACCACATATCCTTCACCTTAGATATATCGATATGCCCTGCATTACTGAATCCCTAGAAATTTCACTGAGATAAAAGGCTGTTGAATTTCTTTCAGGTTTATTTTCCTTTGACACACAAATACCTTACCAATAATTCTAGAGTATTTGTCACTTTTCACTATATTGTTGTTTAAGTCCTTCATTTCCTTGCTAATCTTCTATCTGTTTCTTATATCCACTATTGAAAATGGAGTATCAAAGTCTCCTAATATTATTTATTGCTATTTTTCCCTTCAATTCTGTTAAGTTTATTTTATGTATTTAGGAGCTTTGATGTTTGGTGCATAAATATTTATAATTGATACATCTTCTTGGTGAATTGACCCTTTTATCTTTACGTAATGTCCTTCTTTATCTCTTGTAACAACAGCTTTTATACTTAAAAATATGATATTAGTATAGCCACGCCTGCTATCTTTGGGTTACCATTTGTATGGAATATTTTTTTCCATCCTTTCACTTCAGCCTCTATCATTAGTTCTAAGGTGGGTTTCTTGAAGATAACATACACTTCCTGGTTTTTTTCATCCATTCACCTGAACAATGTCTTTTGATTGGAAAGTTTAATCAATCTACATTTAAACTAATTACTGATATTAAAGGATTTACTATTTCCATTTTATTCATTGTTTTTCATACATCTTGTACCTTACCTTTCTGTCCTTCCTTTTCTCTCAATGCCTTCCTGTTTTTTTAATGTTTTTCCAGTAGTGACGTGATTTGATTGCCTTCACATTCCCTTTTGTGTAAGCTCTATAGATATTTTCTTTTTGGTTACCCCTGTAGTTATTTAAAAATAAAGCTTCCTATATAGCTACACCTATCACTTTATGGTATTAATGTCACAAATTCCATCTTTACATACTATATACCAATTAACATAGGATATTTTTATGTTTTACTCATTTAAATTCTATACAAGATTTAAAAGTGAATTTATGCAACAAATTTACATTAATGTAGGTTACTATATTTGTCCATGAATTTATTTTTATGAAAGAACTTTATATTTTCATGTGGTTTCACACTGCTCTTTATCATCTTTGCTTTTGCCTTGAAGGACTCCTTTATGTTTCTTACAGAGCAGCTCTAGTGTTAATGAACACCATCAGCTTTTGTTTATCTTGGAAAGTCTTAATTTCTCCCTCATTTTTGAAGGACATTTTCGCCAGATACAATATTCTTGGTTGATAGTTTTGTGTTTTTTTTTTCCAGTACTTTGAATATATCATTCCTTTCCACCCTGCAAGATTTTTGCTGAGAAATCTGTTGGGGATCATATGGAAGCTTCCTTCCATGTGATACATCACCTTTCTCTTGCTGCTTTCAATGTTGTCTCTTTGCCTTTGTCTTTTAAAGTTTGATTATAATATGTCTCAATGTGAGTCTCTTTGGATGTATATAAGTGGAGTTCCTTGAGCTTCTTGAATTTGCATGACCACTTCTTTCCTCAGATTTGAGAAGTTTTCAGCCATTATTTCTTCAAATAAATTCTGCCCCCTTCTCTCTCTTCTCCTGCTGGGACTCCAGTAAGGCATATATTGGTCCACTTAACAATGAGTCCCATGAGTCTCAAGTTCTCTTCACTCTGATTCATTGTTTTCTTTTTACTTCTGTGACTTAATGATTTCAAAAGACCTATTTTTCAAATTAACTGATTCTTTCTTCGTGCTGATCAATCTGCTGTTAAACCCACTGAGTGAATTTTCCCATTCATTGTATCTTTCAGCTCCAGAATTTCTGTTTGGTTCTTTTTTATAGCTCCTACCACTTTGTTGACATTCTCATTTTGTTCATGCATCATTTGCCTCATTTTGCTTGGTTGGCTATTTGTGTTCTCTTTCCACTCATTGAGCATCTTTAAGATAGTTATTTTAAATTTTTGTAAGGCAGCTTTTACATTTGCATTTTTTTAGAGTTGGTTTCTGGAGTTTCATTTTGTTTTCCTTGATTGAGTTATGTTTCCCTGTTTATTTTTATGCTTTGTGATGCTTTGTTGAGACGTCAGCATTTGGAAACCACCACCTCTCCTGATATTTATGGGGTGTCTTAGAACAAAGAGGATGACCATCATTGATCAGCCCTGATAGAGACCTAGGTCCTCTCAAACCTTTTCTGATAATGTATCATCTCTGAGTGTGTGCATGTGATTTTAATTAACTCACCTAAACAATTTATCAATGCTTATTTTCAGAAGTTCATAAACTCTCGCTCCACCTAGCATCTGCCTGAAGCTCTAATAGGCTACAGTGATAGACTCTGTTTTCAGGGGCTTCCAAAAAATGGCACCACTCCTGTCAGTGTTCTGAGTCAGGCAAGACAGATTCCAGTCCTTCAAGCAGCCCCTCCAGACTAGCCAGAACATTGACTCTTGATCCTCTCTTTTGATTCTGTCCCAAAGGAGGATGGCCAATGTGTGAGGTTTCTTCCTAGTTTCACCACAGTAAGTCAGGTAGGAAGATGGGCATGGAAGGGTGTGCAAAATGCCACAATTTTTTCTACTCCTACTGCTGGAACACTTTCTTGACTTTACATTGGTCTGACTGCTGTAGCTTCTCAACTGTTCTCTACACTTCTCACCAAGGCATTCTGAACAATATATTGTTGCTAATTTGGTTCCTATGAGCAATAAGGAGGGCCTGAAGCTTCCTAGGAGACTATCTTAGTGAAGGCATTATCTTAAGCTGAACTTTTACATGCCTTGAAGTCTGTTGTCATGACTTAATATAATTCACATAACACAGACACGCACGATCTCATTTTCACAGATCACTATCCTAATGGGAATACTTTGAGTGGTTCTGCCTCACAAACCACGAGTATTACCCTTCTGTTTTAATTTAATCTTTGAGGTATACTTGACATACTTATTAGAAAATACTACCAACAACTTACATTCACCTTAAATATAAATCAAAACCAGACAAAGAATATTTTGTAGCCTGGCCCTGGAAAATCATCCTGTGCTTTTATTTCAATAATTATTATTAGAATGGTTAAAACACTGTGCTATCCCACCTTGACAAATATGAGAAAGGTACAAATTTAAATTAAAATCTTCATGTTAAATAGGCTAAACAATGATTTAATTAAAGTCAAATAGGTAGAATTGCTTTCCTTTCAAGAACATGAACATATTTGGACAAATGAAGAAGAAAATTCAAACACTAGAGATCCTTCAACATTACCTATGTTATATATCTGGGTGAAAATTCATTTGAAACAATGAACTAAATCGTTTTGTTCAGCTGTGCATTTTATCTGGAAAACAGAATTATTTTATAATTCATAAAATAAAGATGATTAAATTTTACATAGTACTATGTGCACAACGGTTTATCTATTATTTTTATGATGATAAAAAGCACATCATTAAATTCACCTTTTTAAACATTTTAAAGTGTACAATTCAGTAGCATCTAGTACATTCACAACCATCACTGTTATCTAGTTCCATAATTTTTCTTCATCCCAAATGAAAATTCATACCAATGAAGTTGTTATAGCCATTCTCCTCTCCTCCCAAACCCTGGCAATAACTAATCTGTTTTTTGTTTCTATGTATTTGCCTATTGTGGATATTACATATAAATGAAATAATATGCAGCCTTTTGTCTGGCTTCTTTTACATAGCATAATGTTTTCAAGGATTGTCCACGCTGTTGCATATATCACTACTTCATTTGTTATTTGTGGATGCATAATATCCCATTGTATAGATATACCATATTTTGTCCATTCATCAGGCAATAGACGCTTGGGCTATTTCTAAGTTTTGACTACTGTAAATAGAATAATGCTGCTATGAAAATGTGCAAGTTTTTGTCTGAATACCTGTCTTCAATTGTTATGGCTATTTATGTGGGAGTGGAATAGTGGAGTCATATGGTAATTTTATATTTAACTCATTGAGAAACTGTCAAATTCTGTTCCCTAGCAGCTGTACCATTTTACATTCCCATCAGCAACATACGAGAGTACTAATTAATCCACGTTCTTCCCATACTTTATTTTAACCTTTCTGATTTTTGTTATACTTGGTGTGAAAGTAGTTTTTCACTGTGTTGATTTGCACTTCCATGAATGTGAATGATGCTTAGCATTTTTTAATGTGCTTGTTGGCCATTTGTGTATTATCTTTAAAAATATCAATTTGAGTCCACTGCCTACTAAAAAAAGTAAACAGCTTATTGAAATACAATTAACAAATTACCCAGCTCATCCACTTAAGGTATAACACATATAATACGTTTCCCAGATCATTAGTCACTAATGATGTTGAGCAACTTTTTACCTGCTTATTGGGCATCTCCTTACCTTATTCAGAGAAGTGTCTATTCAGATCCATTGCCCATTTTAAAAACTGGGTTGGCTTTTAATAAAAGAGTTGTAATAAGTTTTTATATACTCCAGATACAAGTTCTTTATCATACATCTGAGTTTGCAAACATTTTATCTCATCCTATGGGTTGTCTTGTCACTTCACTGATTGTGTTTTTTGAAATAGAAAGGTTTTCCCTTTTCTGGGTCCCCCTGCATTTTCATATACATTTTAGAATCAGCTTACCAATTTCTATAAATAAGTCAACTGGGAATCAAATAGAGATTGCACTGAATCTGTAGATTCCTTTTGGGAGGATTCTAATCCATGAACATGAGATGTTTTTCCATTAAAATCGTCTTTGGTTTCTTTTGACAATGTTTTATAGTTTTCAAAGTATAAATTTGGAACTTCTATTTGTCTTAAATATTTTTTCGGTGCTTTATTATTCTTTTTTGAATGGAATTTATTTCTGAGGTTTAGTATATTACCAGAATAAATTTTGATTTGATTTGACTCTTAAATTTTCCTGAAACACAGTGATACATATAAATCTATAGACTCAACCCTTCCCTCTTTATACTTTTGAATGGTTTTCTAATTTGAGGATATCAGCTATCCATGTTTGATTTTATTGACTGTCCTTTTCTATAACCTTTATTATTTTATTGCATTTATTTTTCTTGTTCCTCTAAATTCTATGCAGTCTTTTTTAAGCTCCACACATTTCCAGTTTTCCTTTGACTAAATTCCATACATTGTTAGGGGTAATAAGCACTTATAATATTTATACTTGTAATATTGTAATAATAGTTCTGCTTTTATTTCAGATCCACAGAAGAGAGGAAAAAGCAGATCCCTCACATCACAGAACACTGTTACCTGATGACCTTGCAACAAATTTCTCTTCATTTAATTTTAACCTTTTTCTTCAGAGCTCCTTATTTCATCCTATTGCACTCATTAAAATATAAAATGTATCCTTAAATATATAGTATTATTTGATGTATCTGTTTTTAATTTTCATCAATGATATTATGCTATAAATTACCATCTATTTTGCACCATTTCACATAACACACTTCTTTTTTTTCCCCTTTAAAACACTTACCAATGGATCCATTTTCCTAGTAATGGACATTTAGATTACATCCAAGTATCTTCTACCACAAACAACACTATTATATAAATCTTGTTCTTTGATCATTATCAAATTTGTGAAATTTGCTTGGGATATAAGTCAAGGAAAGGAATTTCAGCCTTAGAGTATTAGTTTAGTTTAATTAGTTTAATTAATACCATATTAGTTTAATTAATACCAGATTCTTTTCCATAATATATGTGCCAGTTTAAATGCTTACCAGCAGTGGGTAACAGCACCAGTCTCCCAACATCATCACCAATAAGTGTATTCTACTACAAAGTTTAAAAATTGGTTTTTGAGGCACTATCTTGCTTTAATTTGCATTTATCAACTTAGTAGTAGTGACACAGAGAATCTTCATAAACAGCGTTGAGTCATTTTCCCCCCACTTATTCCTAATTATAATTTCTGCCCATTTCCATAGTGTATTTCATGTACCCTCTTGTGACATGCCATCTGAAGCATTCTGTCCTATTTCCTATATATTTGTTTGCCTTTTTCCTTATTAATTTAAAGGATTTTAAAATGATGAATTTTTAAAACACTATATTCTGTTATATACATACACATATAAAATAAATGACTTGCAACGGGTTTAATTATTTGATAAGAATTTGAATCACACTGTAGTCTCTTTTACAACATTTCTGTTTCTCTTTCATAGTTAATTTAACATGCAGGCTTATTTGGTGGTTCAGAAAAAGGATCCTTAGTCATCTTTAGTTTTTTGTGGTTAACTACTGACAAACAACATTATGATGACAATAACAAAGAATGAAACCATTTAAAGTCTAAGAAAATCTTCAAACTGTATTACCCACTCATGGATAATCATGAATTAACTATACATATTATGGTGTTGATATACAAAGTTCCCCACTGAACCATCACTTCACTCAGTAGTGCAAAGTTACTTTCAAAGTAGTATGAATTACATTCTACAGAGAGTTTCTAAAATAACAAGATTAACTTAGGAGTAACAAGGTTTTAAATCTTGGTTGGAACCATGAAATCCCTGTAGCACACTAAAAATGTAGTTTCACAGTCAATGGTGTACAACTACATAAATCATGAAGGTTTATGTAAGCAAAATAATATACATGGAACAGATAGATTTTCTATGTCTAAGATAAGTTACTTCTTGTGTTTGGACTGTAACCTTCTTATTAAAACTTGTAACCTAATATATTGGTGCATAAAAGCATTTTGAAATGATACACTTTCAGTCATACATTGAATTTATAAATGAAAACTTGTGACTAAAAAAATTCTATTGTACACTCTGTTGATATTCTTCCTGTCATATTCCTCGCCTTGTTCAGGGGGATTAGTATAGCTAACCACCCGTAGTTGAGTGAGGGTATTCTGAGATGAAGTCAATCTTTAAAGTTTAATATCTTACAAATCCTAAGGCGGTTAATTCTATATATAATATTTTACCAATATTCAGGTATGTAGCATTTAAACTATTTTTTGTTTAGCAACCCATTCTTTGGACTCCAGAAATACTTACTGATTATTTAAATATACGTCTGAAACTTGGGTGTGACTTAACAACCCACATTCCTTGCTGCTTGTCACTGAATTGACACTTTCAGACATTCTTGCCTTCTTGTTTCTCTCAAACAAGTCTGAAATCATTTGTAATATACTTGATACTCTGTCTTTTTTGTAGTGCTTCACATATGCTATAAACATTTTGATACAGTTATAATTTAGCTTTGTTTGATGCTGAGATCATTCAACAAATTTAATTAAAAATAACTTGCATCTATTGACCATCTATTACATGATAAGAACTGGGCTTATCTGCTGAAGTTACAAAGTTGAATAAGGAAGTCACTGCTGATAAACATATAATCTTTTAACGAAATTAGATAACTAAATTGTAACTGTGGGGACTTCCCTGGTAACGCAGTGGTTAAGAATCCACCTGCCAATGCAGGGGACACGGGTTCGAGCCCTGGTCCAGGAAGATATCAGATGCCGCAGAGCAACTAAGCCCATGCGCCACTACTACTGAGCCTGCGCTCTAGAGCCCATGAGCCGCAACTACTGAGCCTGTGTGCTGCAACTACTGAAGCCCGTTCACCTAGAGCGTGTGCCCTACAACAAGAGAAGCCACTGCAACGAGAAGCCTGCGCACCACAACGAAGAGGAGCTCCTGCTCATTGCAACCAGAGAAAGCCCACGCGCAGCAACAAAGACCCAACGCAGCCATAAATAAATAAATTTATATTAAAAAATAGTAACTGTGGATAATGCACATATTACAAGTACCAAGCCTAGGCAAAAATATCACATTTAGTTGAGTATGGATGGCTTAGACATATTTATATGTTGTCATAACAAAAATATCTAAGGAGGCCTTCTACTTATAGCCAGAAACATGGAAGAGACAATCCAAAATTAGACTGACCCCAATAAAAATTGATCAACAGGATTATTTGACTATAATATATCAATTGCCCACATGATGTCAAGTTGAAACACGGCAATAAATAAATAAATAAGTTTCTATCTCAAGCTTTCTAGGAAATGCACTCCATTACATCCAATCTAAAACAACACATCTGTGTCACTGAAAAAAAGTTAATATATTCATATTTTAAGAGATTTTGGTGACATTATGATAATATGAACAGCAAACTGTTAATTGAATTTCCTAGAGAATGTAAAATGATCCGAAGTGAAAGAAATCACATTGTGCTGTAAAATGCAGAGGTAAAATCTGTTTTTCAAAAACAGAATTGCATAAGTAACAGGGTATCATGAAAATAAAAGCAGTACCTAAGGCATAGACAATGTAATATATCAGTATAAAACAGAGTTGTAGGTAATGAAATCTAGACACAGGACTCATGGTATACCACATCAGTGAAGATAGGATTAGTGATGGCAACTCCATAAAGATGAAACCCACTATTGAATTTACATTCAATATGATTCCGTTTTCAGTTTTTTGCTTGTTTATTTTGTTATAAATAACTAACAAGGAAACACATTCAGCTGTAATCTGACATCTCAGACTCCAGCAGTACAGATGTATTAAGTGGTTCTTTGTTTTGTTTTGCTTTTAGCTGTAAAATATTTTACAAATTAAGGGAATGATTGCTCAATTACATCATTTTATGTATATGAAAATCTATATAAATACACATATATGAAAATATTTGTAAGGAACAAACCCAATTTAGTTGTTACTGATGTTATTACTTTCTTACAAAAATGTTGTTTTGACCTATATGAAATTTGTGTGAACTCACCCATGTACTATAGCATATAACTTAATATTTCTTGGAGAACATATACCTTTCTCACACACACACATGAAATCTCTAAATTAATTTTTACATTAATTTAATAATTAGAAGACCTAAGTAAAGCAATGAGAACTAGAGAGAACTTGAATCTGAAGTGACAAAGGGTACCATTTTATATATGGACTAAAGCAGAGAATAACAATGAATGTAGTTAAAAAAGTGAAGATTGTCTACCTCTTGGCATATAATGACAATTTTGAACTAAAATATATAGTAATTCCATTAGTTACAGCATCAAAGTTATACTGATTTGTGTTTGATGAGAGAAAGAAGGAAAACCTTTCATTTTTTTTTCATCTGCTCATTTAACAAATGATATGCTCCCTAGAGAATAATAATGGGATAAAGGATGAGTTTACTTAGTGAAGTATGTTTGAGGAATTACAGTTCTCTCACAGCAGAAGGAATAACTGGAGCAAAGGAACAGAAGCAGAAAACCAAAAGCTATATTTGACTCTCATAATCAGATGTTCAGAAGCTGCGTTCCCTGATGTAGACTTATTGACATTCACATGGTAGCAAAACCTATGACCAGCTCAATCATAAAAATTACACAACAACAATAACAAATTCCTGTCCTCAGCAAGCCATTTCAAGAGATTGTTATCTGGTTCAATTACATACCGTTGTAAACAACTTACAGATGATAAAGCAAGAGCTGTGATTAAGGTCACACTACAAAATATTGTGAAAGCAAAATGCTCCATAAAAACAGTCACATCATTCTTGTTAGTATGAGAGGAACAACATGCCTAGCTTATACACTAACTTTCCAATTTAATCCAGTTACGAAAATTTCCCACAGCCACTCTAATTCAAGAAACTTGTAGTCTGTTCACGTTACTTATCAAAATGCCCAGTGAGAGGTATGAGACACTAGGTATAGTTAAAGCACCCATTCTCCTGAGTTGTTGTCTCAAGAAGTGATGTCTGGGAATAAATGCAGCGGCCAGATAATTCATGTGTGGTACACTGGTGAAGTTTTCAAAACTATGCAATTTTCTTGTTGAAAAACATTCTTGGACTAATCATTCCTATAGAACTTACTAATTAGATCTTAGAATGTTTACATTATGTTAAAACTCTACAGTATAAAATAAGAAAATTTATCATGAAATCAAGTCACAATATGGATTCACCAACATGACTGTTGTGATGAAATGTTTTATAATTATGAGTATGTTAATTAGCAGATGATTTTCTCTCCTTTTCCCTCTGGTCCTATTACTACATTAGCAACCAAATTAATAAACATATATTTTATTTAGTGAACCATGTAAACCAAAAGAAACTAGAGATGAAAACTATGCCAAGTTAAATCAAAGGAACAATCCGTAAGTCTTTCAATATACTTGAATTTGACACACAGTCTGCTCATACACCCATAACTTGCCACTCCAAGTTTAATGATTTATTCAGATCTGTTGAATAAATCCATCTTCCTTGTAACAGAGAAGAACAAACTTAAGTCCATATCAAGTCTATTTCTTTAGCTCTAACCTTTGTGTTCTGTTTCCTGTGCTTAGTCATGCTGACTTTGCACCTCTGTAAAAGAACATTACCTATATAGCCTCCAATATACATGACAGCCCTCTGCAGCTTGGTATCAGGGATGCCAAGGAAAACACAAAGCAGTTAAGCACTGGAGAGAACAATGCTTTAGTTACATAGAGAAGAGACAGCTTCAAAGGTCCCCCCCATGACGAGGGGGTCTGTTTTGGTGATTCACCTATGAGTACCCCTTTCATGCCCCAGTGGAAGGAACCCTATCCTTCCCCATGGAACACAGATTTAACAGTGGGGTTGGTCAGGTGCCATAAAACATACATGCTTTAAGCAAAGACAAAATAGTATTCATTGAGCATGAAACAATAACAGATATTCCCATATGAAGCAATAAGGTTGCCATGGGCTCTGTGGGTGTTTTATCTCTTGGTAAGGAAGTGTTCCAGGCCCAAGCCCCATTCTTAAGAGGCTGAGTGGGAGTCAAGACTATGCAAGTGAGACAGGCATTTGGATACGAAGATTATGAGGGATAGTTTTTTTCCCCCTTCAAGGATGTTACGTTCTAGGTTAATTACAATAATGCAACTTTAAAAATAAGGTACAACCTGGTAACAAACCTGAAAGTTATATAAATTGTTACAGTAATTTATAAAATGAAGGGGTCACAGCTGTTAGAATTGCAGAAGAGTTTACTTTTCTTTTTTTTTTTTTGTGGTACTCGGGCCTCACTGTTGTGGCCTCTCCCGTTGCGGAGCACAGGCTCCGGACGCATAGGCTCAGCAGCCATGGCTCATGGGCCCAGCCGCTCCGCAGTATGTGGGATCTTTCCCGGACCGGGGCACAAACCCGCGTCCCCTGCATCGGCAGGCTGACTCTCAGCCACTGTGCCACCAGGGAAGTCCCAGAAGAGTCTTCTTGAAGATGATGTTCAACTTGAGCAAGAAAGGAGGAAAGGAGCAAACAGAGATGTGAGGTTAAGACTGGAAACCCTATGAAGGACACTCTCTTCATCAGCTTTTAGTAATGGTGTGAAAAGATACATTCCCTGAGAAAAAAAGTTTTCACTACTGTGTATGACAATTTCAGAGACAGAATCAAGTCATTTTTATTCTGTATTTTTATACTAATTGTAATAACAAACATTTCAAGCTGAAAATGTTATGTCGTCTGTCAGACTTGCATTCATTTTCTCCTTAATGTCTGATTCCAGAATGGCACTAGCAGGTGTCTCTTTTTAAATGCAAATAATGTCACCATCTGAAGGTGAATATGAGGTCAAAAAATTTAAAAACACAACTAAAGTTAAAGGTTAAAAAAAGCATAGTGCAAAGCAATTATACCTTAATCATCTTTCACATCAACATAAAAATTAGACTGCTTTTCAAGTTCTTCTATTGTGCCTAGATATATATTTTAAGTTTACACGTGCAGAATGATTTCAATAGAGTCACTGCTTCAATCATTTTGGGGTTTTGGCAAGCTACTACATCATATTTCATCAAGGAAATATTTTACTGGAGATTGTTTCCAATCTCATACCCTCCTTCTATGACTCTTCATTATTTTTTTCTAGTTTTACTGAGATATGCTTGACATAGCACTTTATAACTTTAAGTTGTACAGCATAATGACCTGACTTACATATCTCACATAAATACAAAAAAAGTAAATAAAAGATAATATTTTTCCTTGTCATGAGAACGTTTAGGATTTACTCTTTTTTTTTTAAAGGACTTTTTAAAAAAATAAATTTATTTATTTATTTATATTTGGCTGCGTTGGGTCTTCGTTGCTGTGCGTGGGCTTTCTTTAGTTGTGGCAAGCGGGGTCTACTCTTTATTGCGGTGTGCGGGCTTATTGTGGTGGCTTCTCTTGTTGTGGAGCACGGGCTCTAGGCATGTGGGCTTCAGTAGTTGTGGCATGTAGGCTCAGTAGTTGTGGCTCACGGGCTCTAGAGCACAGGCTCAGTAGTTGTGGTGCACGGGCTTAGCTGCTCCACGTCACGTAGGATCTTCCCGGACTAGGGCTCGAACCCATGTCCCCTGCGTTGGCAGGCGGATTCTTAACCACTGGGCCACCAGGGAAATAATTGGATTTACTCTTAACAACTCTCATATATATCATACAGCAGTGTAACTATACTCATTATGTTGTACTTTACATCACTGCTACTTATTTTATCATTGGCAGTTTCTACTTTTTGACCACCTTCATCCAATTCCCTCTTTCTCTACCCCTCTCCTCCACTTTTGGTAATCATAAATCTGACCTCTTCTTTTCTATGACTTAGTTTGTTTTAGATTCCGCATATAAATGAGATTATATAGTATTTGTCTTTCTCTATTTTACTTCACTTAGCATAATGCCCTCAAGGTGCATCCGTATTGTCTTGAATGGCAGGATTTTTTCATTTTTTGATGGCCAAATAATACTGTATGTGTGTGTGTATATGTGTATATATATATATCACAATTTCTTTATCCATTTATCTGTCAGTGGACACTTAGGTTGTTTCCATGTCTTCGCTATTATAAATAATGCTGTTGTGAACATAGGGGTGCAAATATCTCTTCAACATAGAGTTTTCATTTCTTTAGGATATATTCACAGAAATGGGACTGTTGGATCATATGGTCGCTCTAGTTTTAATTTTAGAGGGAATCTCCATACAGTTTTCCATAATTACACCAATTTACCATCCCGCCCACAGTGCACCAGGGTTCCTTTTTCTCCACATCCTCTCCAGCATGCTCTGTCTTTTTGATGCTAGTCATTCTAACAGGCTTGAGGTAATAGCTCATTGAGATTTTGATTTGCATTTCCCTAATGATAACTGATATTAAGCATCTTGTCACATACATGTTGGCCATTCATATATCTTCTTTGGAAACTGTCTATTCAGGTCCTTTGACAATTTTTAAATTCAATTATTTTCTTGATATTGAGTTGTATGAGTTTTTTTGTTTTTTGTTTTTTGTTTTGCGGTACGCGGGACTCTCACTGTTGTGGCCTCTCCCGTTGCGGAGCACAGGCTCCGGACACGCAGGCTCAGCGGCCATGGCTCACGGGCCCAGCCGCTCCGTGGCATGTGGGATCTTCCCGAACCCGTGTCCCCTGCATCGGCAGGCGGACTCTCAACCACTGTGCCACCAGGGAAGCCCCGAGTTGTATGAGTTTTCTGTTTTGTTTTTTTTGCGGTACACGGGCCTCTCATTGCTGCGGCCTCTCCCCTTGTGGAGCACAGGCTCCGGACGCGCAGGCCCAACGGCCATGGCTTACAGGCCCAGCCGCTCCGCGGCATGTGGGATCTTCCCAGACCGGGGCACGAACCCGTGTCCCCTGCATCGGCAGGTGGACTCTCAACCACTGCACCACCAGGGAAGCCCTGTATGAGTTTTTTTTTATAGTTTGGATATTAATCCCTTATCAGATATATTGTTGGCAAATATTTTGTTCCCAAACCATAGTTTGGCTTTTCATTTGGCTGACTCTTTTGCTGTGCAGAAGCTTTTTAGTCTGTATAGTCTCACTTGTTTATTTTCTTGCCTGTGCTTTAGGTATCATATCCAAAAACCACTGCCAAGACCCATGTCAAAGGGCTTTTTTCTATGTTCTCTTCTAGTAGTTTTATTTTGCCTGGTCCTACATTTAAGTCTTTGAGTTAATTTTTGTGAGTGATGTAAGACAGAGGTCTAGTTTCATTTTCTCACCTGTGAATATCCAGTTTTCCCAGTAGCATTTATTGAAGAGACTGTCTTTTCTCCATTGATTGCTCTTTGCTCCACTGTCAAATATTAGTTGATCACATATGTATGGGTTTATTTCCTGGGCTCTTGACTCTGTTCCATTGTTCTACTTCTGTTTTTATGCCAGTATGATATTGTTTTAATTACCATAGCTTTATAATACAGCTTGAAATTAGAAATCGCGGTGGTCTTCATTATTATTTTACATTGTTTCAACATACAAGTAAAATTACCATGATTTTTGTAAATGATCTCCCAACCTCTAGGTTATTCTTTATTCTCTTTTAAACTTTAAAATACTCATTTAAAATAATTCTTGGAATTACGAGTCAATGTTCAAAATGTGAGCAGGCATATAGTTTTGTACTCTTTGTGAAAAGTATACAACTAAAGAGAAATGATAAAAAAAATAAAAACACTGGAGAGAAGGGGAACTTCATAAAACTCACATATTAAAATGACAATATTTTTCATCAACGTTTCACAGGCCTTTTAACACCTTCTTATGAAGAGTAAGACTTATGTAAGACTCTTACGAAGAGTCTTACTCTGTAAAATATACACGTATCATGCATATACATTTCTTCTATGTTTGAAAAGTCTGTATCTGACTGTAGAGTTAATTCAGTATCTAAATATACATTTCCTGTTTCTTATCTCTCTATATAAAACTGTAAGACTTTAGATTCCCCCCTTTCTTTTTCAAACATGGACCATCACATGATTCAACAATAGAAATCATCATTATTAGAAATCAGTAAGAGCTTGACTCTACAATATGAACTTAATACACAAGTATTTAAGCACAACTGTTCCAATCTCAAACTATTCCCCTGAGATTTAGTCATATAATCTGGATTTGGAATCTAATACTCTCTGAAACCACCAAACATTAAAATGTCCTACTGAAAATACTCTTGGTTTCCCAAAAGTATCACGCATTTAAGATATCATAGCACAGTTGCCTAAAAAGAACATCACCCGCTTCTACATCTAAAAACTGCCATCTAATCCTCATTTATACAAAGATTAAATGATCACAAATGAATATTTTAGGAAATATTTATCAGGTTCTGCTGATCCTCAGGTCATCAAGCAGGACTTGCCCCATATTCATATTTAACTATGAAGTAGTTCCATCTGCTGTTGTTGTCGCACAGAAGTTCAGACTCAGATGTTTCATGTTATTCATTAACTAATACCTGCCTGAGCTTTTTTATCCCCCAATATTTGCTTAGCTAAGCAACTTCCATACGTATCCAGACCAGACCATTTCAAAGTGAAGCAAAACCTTCCTCAGCAAAACCCATGATGAATGACTGAACAATGATTCTACTGTTTTCTAAACTAATTTTATGAAATTCAGAAAGATCAAGATACTTTAGAGAAAAAGCCCAGGATCTAATGTGGTATAAACAATCCATGTAGCTCTTTAAAGAGTAGTATACTACAAGCATTGTCAAATAGTCTCAATTAGGCCAGTGCTCTGGAAGTCTAATTTGTTTATACATATTAAGAAAACCACCTTGCTAAAAAAAATATACAGGCTAAGGAGTCCATGTTAGGCCAGGACCAGATACCAGTTTTTTGGATTTTATTTTCCCTATTTTTTTTTTTTTTTTGATGTGGACCGTTTTTGAAGTCTTTATTGAATTTGTTACAATATTGCTTGCTTTACGTTTTGGTTTTTGGCCGCGAGGCATGTAGGATCTTAGCTCCCCAACCAGGGATGGAACCCTCACCTCCTGCATTGGAAGACGAAGTTTTAACCACTGGACCACCAGAGAAGTCCCTATTTTCCCTATGTTTTGTTTTTAGCAAAGGACTTCAGTAACAGACCTTGAAATAAACACTTTAAACTTCAACACAAGAGTGAACACTTTAAACTACAATATAAGAATAAACAAAATCCACTGGCCTTCTTGGACTCAACATTTCCTCTTTCCAGAAGGCTCTTCCATTCACTTTCTACTCATGGCTTGCAGTGATCCAGTATTAAACTCCTGTCCCTTTCAATACCAACTGCTTTTCAGCTAAGACTCTTAAGTCTCATTTCAGTCATTTTAAATTAAATTATTTAAAGGAAACTTGATTTAGGTATAACCGTATTAACCTAGGCAAAAAACAGTTACCACATCACTGCCGCTTCCTATTTTAAAGACTATCCAATTACTGCTATATCACAAATTGCTTCCAAAAGTGGTATTTTACTTTCCTTTTTCCCTTCTAAGAAACTTGAGAAAACTATTCTCTTTTTTATCAAAAACTTCCTTTCTTCCCACTCAGTTCACCCCTCTATAAGAGTTTTCATCTACTGTGTTGTGCTGAAACATCTTTTTTTTTTTTTTTTTTTTTTTTTTTTGCGGTACGTGGGCCTCTCACTGTTGTGGCCTCTCTCGTTGCGGAGCACAGGCCCCGGACGTGCAGGCTCAGCGGCCATGGCTCACGGGCGCAGCTGCTCCGCGGCATGTGGGATCTTCCCGGACCAGGGCACGAACCTGCGTCGCCTCTATCGGCAGGCGAACTCGCAACCACTGCGCCACCAGGGAAACCCTGAAACATCTTTAACTGCTCTGTTCTGTTCCCCGCTTCCTCTTCAAGTTTGCTTCTGCTGTTGACATAATCAGTCACACCCTCCTGCTCTACCTCCCGCAGCTCCATCACCGCCTTGTTCTTTTCTCATCTCCTACTGAACTTGAGTACCCCTCAGACACAGAGAAGAAAAAACAGGCTTAAGCAACAGCTTTTCATTGTAGTTAAGTATGATAGAACGACTCACACTTTACTTTTATAAAAACCTGTGTGAACTCAAAATAACAAGCACAATAATACTTACAAAGAGATACAAATTATTTCACTGAAATAACATAGGCATCACCTTTCTGATCAATATTATTTGGATTAAACTAAGAAGCCTATATAGCTGGGAAAATTAAACATGTTTTTTTCTTTCTTGACTTTACTTTTAATTGGAAAAGTACCTCATATGCATTAATTGGGATTTAACTGCATAAGCCAAAATCCTGTAAAAATCAATTCAGAGTTTTAAAGCACCTAATAATAAAATATTCATATACAAATATTAAATATATGGCAGGAGAAAACTACTCTCCATTTTCAGACATAACCACGAAAATTTTACTAAGTGGTTAATACCGAACATTTATTGGTAGGCAGTCTCTCTAAAATTAAGAGTTTATTAATCAGAGACTATACATGTATAATGTTATATATTATATATGTATAATATTATAACTAATATAAACATCAGTTATAATAAACACTACATTTCATTATAACTGAACCCAGATGACTCATAGTCATACATTGCAGCGGGAATCTATTTAGGTGTTAATTCTCAATATGTCTGGAACTATTTGGGTTATTAAATGTGTCCTTTAACTCATACATACTCAGTGTTAAGGGTTGAACTGTGTTTATAATTTGATGTCCTAACCCCCAGTGCCTCAGAATGTGACATTATTTGAAAATAGGACTGTTGCAGATATCATTAGTCAAGATGAGATCACACTGGAGGAGGGTGGACACCAAATCCAATTAAGTCCAGTGTCCTTGTTAAAAGGGGATACTTGGACATAGGCACAGGGGAAGAACACCACGTGAAGATGAAGACAGAGATCAGGATAATGCAGCAGAAGCCAAAAAACACCAAAGATTGCCAGCGAACCACCTAAGAGAAAGGCCTGGAATAGATTCTCCTTCACAGCCCTAAGAAGGAACCAATGCTACTAACACCTTGATCTCACACTTCTAGCCTCTAGAACTGTGAGATGAGAAATGTCTGTTGTTTAAGCTGAACGACAGGTCCTTAAGGTTCTCCTCCGCTTCACTAAATTTTAAACAGGTTTCTTCCTGACTACAGGCCCCTGAGCTTCCTTATCTTAGCACATTTATTTTAGAAAACTGGCAATTAGGAATTCCTTCCCTACCCCTTTGAGATGTAAATCTTCTCCCTTCTTCTTGCCCCTTTCACAAGCCAGGAGTATCTTTCTCAAGGACCTGGGAGCCACCCTTCTAAAGTGTAAGCGCCAAGAATAAAGATAGGTTCTAACATCCCCAGCCTCTTTTGGGGAGCAGGGGCCTGACTTTAGAAAGCGCCAACTGGCAAACACTGATGACCAAATCACATTCACCAACCTACCCTCTACTGTCTTCTAGTACTTTTCCACTAGCTACTCTGGTGTGGAAAACTCTCCTGCTTTTTGTTTCAACAGAGTTGAGTTCAATCCCTCATCCTTATTGTGACAGTCCTGAATAAAGTCCTACTTGCCTATTTAACTCTGTCTCTGAAATTTTCATTGAAGCAACCACCCAGTTTGTGGTACATCAGCTCTCGCAAACTAATACACTAAGTACTGCTATTGAATGTCTGGTAAATTAAGAAGCCATAGCAAATCTAAATGTAGCAAATGCTAGATTTAGAGTGAACTCAGCATGAGCAGGAATCCTATCTCTAGAATTTTATAGCTAATCCCCTTTAACTATAGTTTACACATATTTAAGAAACAGCTTTGGCAGCTATGAATAGTGTAAAAAGATCATCAACTACAATGTTATATGGAGACATAAAAAAGCTATGTAAAGAATTTGGAAAAAAAAAAAAAAAAAAGAATTTGGGGCAGAGTTCAGCATCTATTTCTAATCTCAAAAACTGTATGTATATGCATATGCATGTTTATAAATTTTTATACACGTGTGTATATAACTATATATGCATATGCATATATACATTTCAGTCATTATTATTAAATATACATGTTCCAAGCTTTTGTGTAGATTTGGCCATGATTAATATAGTGTAAATTATATGTAAAAGCACTGCTTAATGATAATATGATTTTTAATTTTCTCTATGAGTGGATATTAATATATCCTTGAAACTTCACCTGCATGTAACTCTTCAGAGAATCCCTATCACAGACAGAATGAAGTCAATGAATACAAATTCCTCCTCAGATACTTTTACAGCATCAAATCTCACTGCTCCTAAGCATTCTCCGATACTACGTAATTATCTGTCATTTTATTTTCCACAACGTACTTTTCAGGTCACCCTTCTTTTACTTATGCTGCCCCCTGTCAGGGAAGCCCTTACCACTTTTCCTCACCTGCTACTCTTACTCATTTCTTTAGTCAACTCAGGCACCATCTCTTCTACCAAGTCCTCCCTGAAAGTAGAGGTTGGAACAATTGTCTTAATCGCTGTGCCCTGGGGTACTCTTTTGTCTTCCTTTATTTTTTAAATCACTTTCCACATTATATTCAAATGATCAGGTTACATACCTATAGCCCCTCAAAGAATTGTAAAATCCTTGATGGCACTGTCTAGCACTGATATTTAATAAATGCTCAACAAATGTCTGTGGAAACAGAACAATCAACTCCTGTTTTTCCTAGGAAATGTATAGGTGAATGAATATTTTTATTCACTTACAATACTATCAATCATCGTTATTAAAGTTATATCCAAATCAATATTACCTACAAGATTTTAATACCCATCACTTGGAAACTTGTAATTTAATGATCAGTAACCAAACTACTGTTCTTATAAGAAGTGACTATTTTCTTCCCCTACAACCTTATAACGTTGTGAGAATACTCAAAACATTTCAGTTTATTTTCCAAAGTTCTGCTTTTCCATTCCTCCCAGGATTGCTGAAACTTTCAAACTGGTTGCAACTGCCACTATGTGTTTCAGGGTGAAAATAAACCATTCTGTTTGTGGAAGAAAACAGAATGAGGAAAAAAATATAAAATCCTGTATATTATGCCATTCAAATCTTAGATATGTGACATGATGTCATATAGCCACAGTCTGATATACTAATACCAGTTGTCAAAGGCTGTGTTGAACCCTGCTCACCCTTCTAACCTCTCACCCTGTGCAGCAGGACCACGGTGTAATGCATTAATTAGCATCATACACTAATTAAATTACTAAGGCTGAGATTTTCTTCTGGAGAAATGTTCCCAAGTAAATTGATGTTGCCAAATATATCCTCTGACTTTCTAACCAAGACACCACTCCCTCACATCAGGATAACTGGAACTGCTTCTTAATGCTCGTCTTTGCCTTCTCGTTTCCACTCCTATAATCCATTCTCCACACAGCGGTCAGTGTGAGATTTTACCACACACATCAGATTGCTCTTTCCTCTCTTAAAAACCCTCCGGCTGCATTCCATTGCCTTGAAATAAATCCACACTTCTTCCCACAGCTAGAAGAGAGAACAGAGAAGACCCCTGCTTCATTCTCCCACCTCACCTCCTAGCCCTCTGCCCCTCACACACCAAACTGCAGTCTATGAACCTCTTTCTGATACTCACATACACCTAGATTATTTCCTTTCCGTGGCCTTTGCATGTGTTGTGGTTTCCTCCTTCTAGAAAAACCTGATACTAAATCTCCTCATGACTGTCTCCTCCTCATTATTCAAAATTCTAATCAGGGTAGGTGACTCCCAGTCTATAGCACATCTATGGTCACTGTTTATCCCGTTGACCGTGTTCCCAGTGAATGCAGGCAGTTGGACTTTAGAGATGGATCAAGAGTTCAGCTGCAACACTACCCCGCTGTGAAAAAAAAGAAAAAGAAAATGGGAATGTTTGTGTTTTAGAGCTTCTACTTCATCCCTTTATTGGGTACGGTGGGCATTCATAGTAAGGGTAAAATTAGGCAATGAATTTCACTGGGTCAATAATAAAAGATAAGAAAATAAAAGGGGAATGTGAGTGTACGTTTTCCACTAAAGGTGAATGGTATCTTAAGTTGGTAGTCTTCAGCTACACACAATTACATGTATAAGTATGAATTAGAAACACAGTACAAACAGGCAGCACTAATGACAGTTTTAAGGCCATTAGACATTAGGTAATAAAAACTCCTTCATCTGTTGATTATCATTTACATATACTCTTACTACAGCTACATCCTTAAAACTAAATAAAAATAAAGAATAAATATTAAGGGAGAAGGGTTGATTCATATAGTACATATTATATATATTATATAATACATACTGGTATGTATGCACACATATATACACATAGAGAGACATATATGCGTGCATATATATATATATTGCAATCCAACAAGCTGGAGAGGTACATGTTCATTACACTTTTCAATTACAGCTACTAAAGTGGCATATGGGTGACAATTCAGCAGAGAACAGACAATTGCCTTGCTTTCTAGATCTGTAACTCAGAATATATATTAACTATCTTTAGATTAATGTCTATAATAAGGAGGATGGACATTCAACAGCAGCTCTGACCAGATGATAATCTAATTGACATAAAGAATGTAGAGGAGGCATGCATCAAGGGAAAAATGCCCAACACTCTGAGATGTACAACGATAGACCAAGTGGCCTTGGGATGCACTGGACCAGGAAAAGCAGGTTGACCTCTGATGCAAATATGATAGAGACAACTGAAGCCCTAGTATGTAATGGGATTAAATACATTTACTTTAAAAGGCATTAAAGACATGTACTTTTCCAACTCTGAAATTCTGAGATCCAGAGTTGAAAACCAAAATTGTTTCTAAAGGATGTATCTTCTGGTATAAAAATAAAAGAATCTCTGTAAGGCAAATACTACTCTTTACTAATTAAAACTCTCCAAGATTATCCTTAAGATGTGTGTTTCTCACATATACATATATGTTTATGTATGTGTATGTATCTGTTTATGTGTGCATGAGTATTTGGTATATTTAAAATTATTCTAAATATTTTACCTTGATAGGACTATTGACTATTTTTAAACTATAATGATTTGCAGGTGGCAGCCTTATTTATCTTCTGTGTTATAATACGTATTGTAGGAAATATGAAAGCTTAGTTTAGGTTGAAATAAAATATCAGGCCATCATTTAATTATCACATCAATAGATTTTACTGAAGTGGAAACAAAGCATATACTTATATTTGTTTTGTTAAATTGGTAAATAGATAGCCTGCGAAATTTAATCCATTTTTTAATTTACAGTTATTCATATTCCTAAGTGGGTATCTATTTTTCCAGAGGAAATCATTTTTAATATAGCTTGTGGAAAATTTAAGACCCTGTTCATATCCTGGTTAATGTGTGCACTTCCATCTCTCCATAAAGAGAATAAAACTCTAATGGTTTTATTATCACATGAATTTAAAAATCCAGAAAGCATGTGACATAAAGGTAAAAGAGAGAGAAAAACATTGGAAATATGACAGCTGTATAGCTGTAATAAGTTCTCCTTTCTCAGAAAACAACCTGGGATTTATTATACAAGGTCATGTCTAGAAGAAAAGATTAAATATTGCAGCACCATTAAAGTCTACAATAACTGCTCTCTTCCACTTTTATTTAAAGCCTCCATGATGGACATATTTTATTAGCTAGCTCCATGCCCTTAGCTTTGTCATAGCAATTGCTAAATTAATTTACAAACTTCAGTCGACTTGTGTTTTTATAGATGTCTCCCTGAATATCTTTCATAAGCAATACTAGAATTCCCCCCAGACAGAGCACTGCTGTTCAAACTTTAATTCTTCCCTTGTTAAACAGTTGTGTTCTTTTGATTGTACCAAAGGGCTAAAGGGTAAGTAAGCTTCCTTTCATACATGCTATTTTGTCAACAACTGCTTCAGGAAGTTGTCAAATTGCAACGTGAATGGGATGGAACACTTACCTTCTATTGTGACACAAGCCATTATAATTCACTGTACTCTATAATACTTACGTTTTAATGTATTCATTGGCAAATTATTTAGACTCTAGGTAGGACAACAGTGATTCAGAGCAAACTGAAGATAGTTTCGTGTTTTACAAAGAAATGTGATTTCTGAATAAATCTAATAATTTTAGAAGAATATTTATCAGGGGAAGTCTGAAAAATTGGGTAGGTACAATAAGATACTTTTACTTTCTTACTAATATCATTTACTATGCCAAACCAATTTTCTCTTAAAATAATCCAGTTTCTTAAATCATTTATTCTGCTTCAGATGAAACCTGATTTCTTTGAGATCTACGACAGGAGTATTTTTCTGAACAGAGGGAGGTGAATGAAGGAGAGTGGTTCAGATCTAATGAGAGAACTTTAATGTCGAAACAGGTTCTTCTGACGGGGAAGGAAAACTCTCCCCAATATGACCATGTGATTTTCCTTGCTGATTTTCCTTGCTGATTCCAAGGAGGCAAAAATGGACTTCAGTCCTTCATTTAGACACAAAACCACCACAACAACTCAAACAAACCTGGTCTCATAAAACTATTTACACGATGCCTTTTCCCCCGTTATAAGTTAGATCACATATTTCTTAGGCTCATGTTTCTCGGGCTCTGGTGGAAGATTTTCTATATAGTCCTGAAAATCAGATTTGCGGTTTGGTATATTCATTTCTTGCTTTTAAGATTTCAAAACATAAATTTAGTGAATACTGAAAAAGCTATTTCACATATACTATTTTCTCAACAAACCTATGTGTAACTCAGTCCTCAAAAATCCTACGTATAAATAATAGATAAATTGGGCTGCGGCTCGGGGGACCGGGGCCTTTTGTTTGCAGCGGCGGCGGGGGCCCCCTCCCCGCTTCCCCTGCTCGCTCCATCTGGGCCGCCCCTCGCGGGGGTAGGGGGGCCGCCCCCTGGGCCAGGCCTCATCTCCGGTGCCCCCGCCCCGCCCGGCCCCAGGGGAGGACCCGAGGCTGCCTCCGGCCGCTTGGGCCGACGCCATGAAGATCAAGGATGCCAAGAAACCCTCTTTCCCATGGTTTGGCATGGACATCGGGGGAACTCTGGTAAAGCTCTCATATTTTGAACCTATCGATATCACAGCAGAGGAAGAACAAGAAGTTGAGAGCTTAAAAAGTATCTGAAAATATCTGACTTCTAATGTAGCCTGTGGATCCACTGGTATTCGGGATGCACACCTTGAACTAAAAGATTTAACACTTTTTGGCCGGAGAGGGAACCTGCACTTTATCAGATTTCCAACCCAGGACCTGCCTGCTTTTATCCAAAGGGGAAGAGCGAAAAACTTCTCAACACTACACACAGCGCTACGTGCTACAGGAGGTGGTGCTGACAAGTTTGAAAACGGTTTTTGCACAGTTGGAAACCTCCACCTGCACAAACTGGATGAACCTGACTGCCTTGTAAAGGGCTTGCTGTACATAGATTCTGTCAGTTTCAATGGACAAGCAGAGTGCTATTATTTTGCTAATGCCTCAGAACCTGAGAGATGCCGAAAGATGCCTTTTCAACCTGGCTGATCCCTAACCACTGCTGGTAGTGATCATTGGTTCCGGGGTCAGTATTTTAGCAGTCCATTCCAAAGACAACTATAAACGAGTAACTGGGACAAGCCTTGGAGGGGGTACCTTTCTGGGTTTATGTAGTTTATTGACTGGCTGTGAAAGTTCTGAAGAGGCTCTTGAAATGGCATCCAAAGGTGAGAGCACCCAAGCTGACAAGCTGGTCTGTGATATTTACGGAGGAGATTTTGAGAGATTTGGTCTGTCTGGCTGGGCTGTAGCATCTAGTTTTGGGAATATCATTTATAAGAAGAAGCGAGAATCTGTTGGTAAAGAAGATCTAGCAAGAGCTACGTTAGTTACTATCACCAACAACATTGGTTCTGTGGCACGAATGTGTGCTGTTAATGAGAAAATAAACAGTTGTCTTTGTTGGAACTTTACGTATCAATTCTCTCTCGATGAAACTTTTGGCATATGTCCTGGATTACTGGTCAAAAGGTCAACTGAAAGCACTGTTTCTAGACCATGAGGGATGTTCTGGAGCAGTTGGTGCACTTCTTGGGCTGCCAAATTTCAGCTAAGGCATCGGGTTTCTCTCTGTTAATAAATGTCATTCGAGAGGAAATGAAAACCAGAGGTGTAATTACTGCATTATTTGTCACTGGGAACCAAAGGATAAAAGAGTAGCAATATTCCTCTTGATTTTTAAGTGTCAGAATGGTAAGCTGCTATATGTTGCCATATTAAAAAGAGAGCTCCAGTAATGTAAAGTATTTCTAAGTGAAATGCTTTCCCTTCTGTATATAGCCAGTGTTAAATCCTTAAATGCAATACAGCCTCTGATGATTGAACTTCCTCTGAAAAAGATCTTCTATTTATTGTATTTTATGTAGCCAACATTGCAGTACTGTATGTTCAAACATGAATCTTAAAGTCTCAGAAATGTTTAGCTTGTGAAAATAACAGATTCTGAATATTTGTTACAAGTCTTCTATGTGTGTTTTGGTTACTAGTAAGTGGACAGTAACATACCCTGTATCGAAACTTACCGAAATGGCAATCAAAGATGATCATTTTTATGTGATTTTAGAAATGTTAAAGCAATATTAATTATTCATTACTGTTGTTTTCCAAACATATCTTCTCCCAAAAAGCATGTGTATGTGATCCTTCCTCAGAAGTATAACCTTTTCCAATGCCGTAATTTAACTGAAATGCTATTGTTAAACATTAGCCTGAATTTTAAAACGAATCCTAGAAAATGCACATAATTGGTGATACTACATTTTTTGTATTTTGAGTTTATCAGACAGTACATTTTAAAATGTTTTTTAATGGGAGGCTTACTTATTTGAAAGTCCGTTCAGTAAGGTCCCAGGACTATTTGAATGGAGTATGGTTTATGTGTATTGGTAGGGATCTGTGCTCTTCTTTCTACACCACATTTATCTTAGGCCCAAAGTTAGCCATTTCTGTTTAATTAGGTGTGAACCATCAAAGCTAAAGACTGTCTTCTACTATGAACAGCAACAAAATCATTTATGCTAAACAGATGTTATGTAAATTTAAAAGACAAGTTGTTTGAAACTGTGGGAATCTGAGGCAGTATTGCAGAATTATAAAGGGATCAATGTTTTGTACATTCTGGTAATAAAAGCACTATAGTTCCAAAATAATAATAATAATAATAAATAAATAAATGGAAGCTCATAGATATTAAGCCACATAGCAAGGTGGTATACTGTATAAGCAGCAAAACCAGAATCAACACCGAACCTGGCTAATTCAAGACTTCACATTTTACTCAAAATACCATAAACTTTCTGTTAAGCTTCTGTATAAGAATCACCATACAGAAGCATGATATGATTTTCACCTTTATTTAGGTCTTATTAGTTTTTGTATGACTTCTTATGCTATCAGCTAGGCCAGCTAACCATGATTCAATCGATGAACTTTAGGCAATGAATTAGGGAAAAAAACTCCTAGTTTAATGCTTATATTGGAAATTCATTATATAAGAAAATCTAACACAACAAAACATTGTATTCACCAAGATATGCAGCTACATTCTCAGAGTGCCTACTTTAGTACTTTTAAATAGTCAAGTACCTTGGGAAAAAAAGAAAACTATGTAAGAACTGCATATATATCCTCTATGTTCTGTAGTAAGAGATACATAAAATTTAACTATACAAAGATTCTGTAATTTGAAATCTAGGTATAGATATAAAAATAGAAATAACTACATTATGAGTTGCAATAAAAACCACAAATGATGCCTAAATCCTACAGAAATTTAGAAGGTAGAGGATTCCCTTCTATCTGAATTTATCTGAGAAGGTACTGAAAATGTATCTTAGAAACAATACATTATTTTTAGCAAAAATAAGCAGGATTGTGGAGATAGGAAGGCCTTATACTCATTCGATAAAATCCAAATTTCTGGATAACAGAATTCTATATTAAAAATATTTTTTAAAGTAAATGTAGTGTTGGAGTAGTTGCCTAAAATGAGTTGGCTTAGTATATCAATCCAAGGATGCTGGATTTTAGGTTTATTTTTAGTGTTTGCTAAAAATAGCTTTACTTTGGGAATATTTTTCTTAGAGATATATGTAGTATGACTTGGGGAAAAAAACACAAAAGTGATGATTGGAGGATATAACACTAAGAATAAAATGAGCTTAAACCATATTGGTAATGGTGGGAACAGGTATAAAGAAAGCACTGTTATTAGTTGGTGTCTCTCTCCTACTTACACAGAATAATATTGGAAAAGGAACCTAAAAAACAGTAGGGAAATTGGTCTCCTAGTATTATTGAGGTTCCCATCAAGAAATAAATCACACTCAAAATTAGAGAATTTGAGAACTGAGTTACAAAGGAACTTGAGATAGGCAGAAAAATGCACCCCCCACCAAGATCTCCATGTCCCAATCCTTAGAACCAGTGAATACGTTACCTTAAATGGCCAAAAGTACTTTGCAGATGTGATTAAATCAAGGATTATGAAATGGGGAAATTATTTTGGAGTGTCCAGATGGAGTAAATGTAATCACACAAGTCTTTATAAGTGAAAAAGGGAGACAGGAGGGTCAGAGATGAGATGTGATGAGAGAAGCACATGTCAAAGTAATAGGCAGCCAAGGGCCAAGGAGTGCAGGTAGCCTCTAGAAGCTGGAAAAGAAAAGAAAAGAGACTTTCCCCTAAAACATCTGGTAGGAAAGCAGCCTTCCGACTCCCGGATTCTAGGACTTCTGACCTCGACCTCTAGAACTTTAAAATAAAAACTTGTATTGTTTAAATCACTAAGTTTGTGGTGTTTTGTAAAGCAGCAATAGGAAATGATTAAAGGATGCTATATAAGGGGTGTGTAAGGGGAACTCCAAAGGCTAAGGAGGTAACAACCCAGAGTCGGAAAGACAAGAGAAGAGTGAAATTACCAGAACCCAAAGGTACTGAGTGGCACAGTGTCAGCCAGCTTGTAAAAGAGTAGGAACAGGTATAAAGAAAGCACTGTTATTAGTTGTTATCAAAACCTCTCTTGAAGGGTCAAACTACCTAAAGGTGAATTTGCAAGTTGGGAGCTAGGGGTATAAATGTACTACCAATGTCACTCTCCTTCTGTATTTGATCTCCTACGAGGGCTCCCTGTGGGATGACTCAAACTGGAACCAAGAAGGCAGGGGAACCTGCTGAATGGTATGAACTGCTGGGACTGAACACATGGTAGAGAAGAACGAAAAGATGCCTGGCACATCTCCCTCTGGCACTTCTGCACGCCCCCCCCCGATGTGTAGTTACTAGTGATAGGTCCGCAAGAATTCATCACTTCTAACTGCTCAAGCATGTATCGTCCAAAAACACATTTTCTGACTTTGCTCTTGAATCCTTTTCATTATTATTAGAAAAGGAAAGAAGCTATTGAGAACCTAAGAAAATATATTCTTGGAAATTTTCTAAATAGAGTGAAGGAACTGAAATAATAGCAATAAGACAGTATTACAAACAAAATAAATAAATAACATTTGGGGACTTCCCTGGTGGTCCAGTGGGTAAGACTGTGCTCCCAATGCAGGGACCCTGGGTTCAATCCCCAGTCAGGGAACTAGATCCCACATGCATGCCTCAACTAAGAGTTCACATGCTGCAACTAAGATGCCCATGCACTGCAACTAAACATGCTGCAACAAAGATCCCGAGTGCCACAACTAAGACTCAGTGCAGCCAAAATAAATCATAAAATAAATAAATATAAAAAAGATAAGTAACATTCGTTGTGAGCTAAGATCTCCTAGGAATTGTGCTAGGCACTGTATACAACCTGTATTTATGCCTCTAAATTAACCTGTGATTTAGATAATGTCCCATTTTACAGTGTTTTCAAAAGAGATTCAAATATTTATGTACCTTGTCCCAAAACACAGAGAGCACATGGAACAGGGGGAACACAAAGCCCATTTGGCCTATTCCTCTCCTTGAAGTACGAGTTTATTTTCTACTTCATGAACTTGAGTTTTATATATACTCAATGGTCTATTATACAAAGTTGCTTTAAATATTTGGTACTTAAGTTTCCATTTAATCATCTGATATGTTAGCAATGTGTCAAGTGAGCTGAACTACAGTGAAGGATGTAGGATTTCAAGGACACTTATTTTGCTTGCCAATGAACATAATTCATCTATCTGAATGCTTATAGACACAGTTTAGAAGAAGGATAAGGCGTTTGATATGTTCCTCTGCCATAATTAACACTCTTTTGCATCATTCCAGAATGTAACTGATTCTAATATGTTAATTAATTGTAATCAAGTAAAACAACTTTCACTGTTAGAAAATTTATTTTTAATATACAACTAATACTATATGTACCACTTAACTCTCTTTGCTTTAATTTTCCAAGTATTTTGTAAAAGTATCTAAGTTGGAATAAAAATTTGGACACTAACAAAGAAGTTAATAGGAGATGTACAGAATAATGGCATTTATTTGAAATAAATATTGTATGAAATGAATCATATGAATTGCTTTAGTAATGAAACAGTGTGAAGAAATAAATAATATTCATATAGCAAGTAAGATTATGATAATAGTCAAACGATGACTGAACATCCTCTTCAAAATACCTATAATCTTTTACTGATATTTGCTTGTTGAGGGTGTAAGAGTGGTAAATGCATGGACATGAATAAGTGTTTAAGACAAAATTAATTTAAATATATTAAAACCAAAAGAGTTCATTTGTAAATGAATTTATCCCATTCAAGTGCAAAAGCATATCATGTTGATTATTATTTCCACACTCTGGAGGAAGAGGCAGTTTTAGGTATATATATATGGACTGAAATACAAGAGAGGCATTTTTAGCTATTATTTTTCTCCCATGACTTATGAATAATCAATAGGAAACCAACAATCTGAGTTCGGTCAATATGAACTTTTATTTTGAAGTATACTGGAGTATTCCAGATACTAATGCATATAGCAGTAACTAATTTTAATCAGACATTTTATGGAAGTGGTGATAAAAAAAAGGAGTAGATAATTTTTAAAATCTCAGTGTGAAGTACTACTTTAAATAGAACACTGAATAAACAGTAAAGTCAGGAGCTTTTCTGAGTCTAAGGGCAAAAGCAGCAAAATAGAACACCGTACACAGTGTAGTGTTTGTAACTGTAACCGATATGAAATACATACAAGAGCCATATACATGGAGTTATATTTTTAAATTTTCTGCAAAGACTCTTTTGCCTCAAGCCATTAAGTGGAGACCTGTATCAATATATTCTTGCAAGGTGGAAGTAATTCTACCGTAAGCACAAAGGAACAAATATACTTAAATAAATCCTCAATAATATTGGAGCGGAAGGCTGTGTAAAGTATTGCCCTGGTTCAGTTGCAAAAGGAAAACATTTATCATAATATGTCATCGTGAAGCCTAGGTAAAGTTGTGGCATGGTGTGAAAAGCTGTGTCGGCCAAACTACACCCATTTTTATAATTTATATCTATGATCAAGATACCAATGTCTAGTAGTCCTCAAAAGTTCTGATTAGTTCCTTTCCTCCAATACACCTTGGTGAAAGGCTGCAGATTCTTTGAGGAAGGCAAGGAGAAAGATTAACAGTACAAATTTATGGCAGAGTAGCAGGGTCCTTCCTCAAAAGGACCTCTAGGTCAGTAAACTGGCTCAAATCTGAGAGTTGATTAAGGAATCTTGACTGTTTGACTGTTCTTGTGATTCAGGGTGAGACTTTTATTTGACCTAGAAATTTTCCTTACACAGATCAAGTAAGGGTTTAATAGGCTTCTTATCTATTTCACCTCTAGGAACACCATGATTGACTAGGTAATAGGTCTATGTGAGTCAGACTATTCTGCTCTTTGCTTTGACTCTGCTGTCATTAGTTAACTATGCCCACCTTGTCTTTAGCAGTTGAGTGCTGCCACTTGGCTCCTGTCACCCTGAGATGCAATTACTCCCATTGCATTTCATCTTCCCAATTTGGTGACTCCAGTTCCCACTGTAAAGCCTGGACTACAGAAAAGAGAGAGAGCTGAGCTCTTGAAGGATGATGGGGCTCCCCTCACAAATTTATTTCTCATAGTATTGGAGGAAGTTTTATTTGTGTGCCTCTCCCAGTGTGGATGAGTAAATCTTAAATGACAAATCCACTCTACCATTCCAATCTCCCTAAGCTTTGGAATCCCTCCCTCTACATTAAAGCAAGGCAGGTCTGGCATTTCCAACTCGCTAACTCTGAGCCACCTTTTGGTCCTGTTTCAGCCAACCAACCAAAAAACTGAGCCCTTTTTACCTCCCTGAGCTCCATCAATAACACAGAATCTTTGCTTAGTGAGCCCATCAATAAATTTGGCCTAACCCAGTTTTATATCCCTTCCATCATTATCCCACATCCTTAAAGCCATCTTCACACAAGCTCCCTGGATTTTTTTCTGTATAAATTAGGAAACTCAAGAAGTTCTTTAGGAGTGCAGAACACCTTCTGGATCACACTTTGTACCTCACCAACTTGAGTCTAGTTATAGGCCTAGAAGGAAAAAAGGGTGGTAGGGTGGGTGCTGAGGACATCAGCACTGTCTTACATGGCAATGGCCTCAAAGCTAGGGGCCATTATAGTTTCCTTAGTTAATGTAGGGTTAACCCCCTCAGAAGGGGTGGAGAGGCCACTTCCAGCAGAAGTCAAAGCTGCTTCCGGTTTCAAAAAAGACTTAGCAAAATCAGCGGAGCTCAATGTCACCAGCTTGATCAAGGTCTTCCCACGTGTACACATTCCACCTTTCAAGAACCCATTCCTTATAACAGACACCCTGAGAAGCTGCAAGTTCAACATGCATTGTATATCAACCAGTTGTAGGATGAGTGTGATTTTCAGCCACCTCAGTCCTACAGCTACAAGAAATTAAGGGTCTCCTTCAGGGAATACACAGAAGCCTTCAGGACTTTTAATATAGCACTTAAATTGAGAATTTGAATCCCTGAGCTCATCCTTTTCTTGTTCAGTGATATTAGGAGCAACCTGACCATCTCATTACTTGTATGTTTACCAAAATATTCCAAAGTATCACACACAATCACCCATTGCTTCTTATAAATGTTTGATTAAGAGTATCCAATAGTGATAGTTGCCCTATCTCTATTGCCACACCATAGGCTATCATCAGTTCTTTCTTTTCTACTGGAAACAGAGTCATTAGCATCTTTAAATCTATTCAGATTACAGAGCTAACTGCAGAAACCTTACTCAGGGGAAGGTCAGCCTTTTTTACTGTATTCAGGTCTTTAATTGATTGGAGTAAATGTTTATCTCATCCCAAAACACTCTCAGAGAATTACTCAGAATAATGTTTGATCAAATATCTGGGCATTCCATGGACCAGTCAAGTTGGCATATAAAATTAACTATCACAGATAATATGTATTAGCAATTTCTACTAAATAATATGAGAAAACTATTCATATATATATATATATATATATGTTAGATTTCTACTGCTATGTAACAAACAAATCTAGTGGCTTAGATCAACCCACTTAATTATCTCATAATTTCCTTGATCAGGAATCTATGCATCTCTAAGCTGGATGACCTGCTCAGGGTATTTCAAGGTTGCAATCAAGGTGCTGACTGGGCTAGATTTTTGAGAGGCTCTGGGTAAGGTCAACTTCAAAGCTCATTCCAGTTGTTGGCAATCTATAGATTTAACACAATCCCTATCAAAATATCCATGACGTTTTTCACAGAACTAAAATAATCCCCATTTATTTGGAACCACAAAAGACCCAGAATTGCAAAAGCAATACTGAGAAAAAAGAACACAGTTGGAGGTATAACCTTCCAGACTTCAGACTATACTACAAAGCCACAGTAACCAAAACAAGATGGTATTGACACAAAGACAGACACACAGATCAATGGAACAGGATACTGAGCCCAGAAATAAACCCACACACCTATGGTCAATTAATCTACAGCAAAGGAGGCAAGAATACACAACAGAGAAAAGACAGACTCTTTAACAAGTGGTGCTGGGAAAGCTGGACAGCCACATGTAAAACAATGAAAGACATAAATGTAAGACATGAAACCATAAAACTCCTAGAAGAGAACATAGGCGAAACACTCCTGACATAAATTGCAGCAGTATTTTCTTGGATCACTCTCCCAAGGCAAAATAAATAAAATCAAAAATAAACAAATGAGACCTAAACTTAAAAGCTTTTGCACAGCAAAGGAAACCATCAACAAAATGAAAAGACAACTTACAGATTGGGAGAAAAAAATTGCAAAGAATTCAATGGACAGGGGTAATATCCAAAATATAAAAACAGCTCATACAATTCAATATCCAAAAAAAAAACCCAATCAAAAAATGGGCAGAAAATTTAAATAGACATTTTTCCAAAGAAGATATATAGATAGCTAATAAACACATGAAAAGATGCTCAACATCACTAATTATTAGAGAACAGCATCCATCCACTTCTACAAATATATATTTCATGTTTACCATTGTTTTCGTATTTTCTCCTATTTAACATAATGTTGAATTTTATTCACTTGCTTGACTTACTATTATCTGTCTCCTCCAGTAGAGCAAAAGCATTAAGAATGCAGATTTTGTTTGTTTTGGTCACTGGTCTTTCCTAAAGATTGGGAATAGCTCAGAAGAGGTACTCGATATATACTTGCTATATTCAGTCTTTTGTCCTTTACTCTGTTAATATGGTAAATTACTTGATTAGCAAATTTAGCATTAAACCATGCTAGCACTCTTAGAACAAGCCCTACATATGATTTAGTTTTTAATATACATTTAGATTTTTATGCTAATATATTACTTTAAAAATATGGATATATAGACCTAAATAGGGATTTTTCCAAAGAAGACATACAGATGGCCAACAGGCACATGAAAAGATGTTCAACATCACTAATTATTAGAGAAATGCAAATCAAAATCACAATGAGGTATTATCTCACACCAGTCAGAATGGCTATCATCAAAAAATCTACAATTAATAAATGATGGAGAGGATGTGGAGAAAAGGGAACCCTGGTAAACTACTGGTGGGGATATAAATTGGTGCAGCCACTATGGAAAGCAGTATGGAGGTTCCTTAAAAAAACTAAAAACAGAGCTACCATATGATCCAGCAATCCCACTCCTGGACATATATCCAGAAAAAAATGGAAAGTCTAATTCAAAAAGATACATGCACGCCAATGTTCACAGCAGCACTATTTACAACAGCCAAGACACAGAAACAACCCAAGTGCCCATGAACAGACGACTGGCTTAAGAAGATGTGATACATATATACAATGGAATATTGCTCAGCATAAAAACAGAATGAAATACTGCCATTTGCAGCAACATGGATGAAACTTGATAAATGTTGTGCTTAGTGAAATAAATCAGAAAAAGGCAAATACTATATGATATCACTTATATATGAAATCTAAAAAATAATACAAGTGGATGTACACACAAAACAGAAACAGACTCACAGGCATAGAAAATAAACTCGTGGTTATCAGAGAGGAGAGGGAGTGGGGAAGGAACAAATTAGGATAATGGGATTAACAGATACAAACTACTATACATAAAATAGATAAGCAACAAGATTTACTGTACAGCACAAGGAATTATACCCAATATCTTGTAATAACCTATAATGGAATATAATCCACAAAAAACTCAATCACTATACTGTACACTTTAAACAAACACAATATTGTAAATCAACTATTCTTCAACAAGAAAAATAAGAATTTGACCTTTTTTTCTGGATATGACTGGTTGACCATTAGAGATCTAACTTTGATTATGAATTTTTTTTTTTAATTCTCACTTATTATTAAAGTATAATCTACCTCATAAAGGACTCATACATCATAGGGTACTGCTCAGTGAATTATTACAAAGTGAACACATTTCTGAAACCAGCCTTGGATTTAAAAACAAAAGTCTCATAACCAACATCCCAGAAAGCCAACTCATTCCATTCCACCACCCAATCATTCTCTCCTCCCTCAAAGTAAACGCAATCCTGATTTTTGTAAATATGTTGCAAATTACATTGTAAATATGTTTTGCCTATTTGAATTGTGAAAATGAAGTCATACCACATCTATCCTTTTATTTCTGGCTTCTTCCTCTCAACATTTGTTTTGCAATTACACCATGTTATAACTGTAATTAATTTATTATCCACGCTTAAGAATATCCATTTGATGAATCATTTATGTATTTCACTCTACACTTGAAACCATTTACCATTTGGGTGTATTAAAGACAATTTAACTACAAACATACTTATACATATCTCTTGTGGCACACATGAACTTGCTTTTGAGGGGTGAAAACACTTCCAAGACAAGGGTGGCAGCTTTTTTAGTATTCTTACCTTCCAGAATTAAATAGTCACATACTCAACTTTCAAGATTCACATCCATGAGAATAAGGCAGGTTGTACTGGCTGTGTGGGTCTGGATAGCAAGGTTCAGGCAACGAGGCAACCCATTTTGCCCAAGATCTTAAAAGGCAACATTTATTAGTAGATATTTTTATTTTTCTTTCAAACCCCTGTGACAGACACGGCAATCATGTGAATCAGGGAAGTCAGACACAGAAAGTAACAGATGGAAAGCAACAATGATTCTACCTTTTTTTTTTTTTTTTTTTCCGGTACGCGGGCCTCTCACTGTTGTGGCCTCTCCCATCGCGGAGCACACGCGCCAGACGCTCAGGCTCAGCGGCCATGGCTCACAGGCCCAGCTGCTCCGCAGCATGTGGGATTTTCCCGGACCAGGGCACGAACCCGTGTCCCCTGCATCGGCAGGCGGACTCTCAACCACTGCGCCACCAGGGAAGCCCTATTCTACCTTTTATAAAACTTAATAAAAGGTATGTATGGTGAGCATTTTAAAATATTTCTTTAAAAATATACCATGTAGATATAGAAACAGGTAAACATTCAGGAAAACTTTTAGGATTAGGATATATTAAGGAAAATATTTCATTTTAATTCAAAAAATGGAAGGAGTTTGCTTAATTTTGGGGTACATCACAATCCCACCTCCCAAATATGCAACTAAATTATGTAAATTTTCACTTCCTATTGCTAAAAATGAACATAATGCATGGAAGGTAATCTTGAAAATTTTAAGATACATTTTCCTTTTCCCATGAAATAAAATAGTATTTGATATAGTTCACTGATTTGTGTTTCAGAAACGAGTGCTATTTTAATTAATTATATGTAATTGTAATTATACATAATTTGAATTATACTCTACATTATGTAATTATACATAATTTTAATTATACATTTGTCATAAAATCTAAGAAGTTGGAGATAAAATATCTACTAGGTCAAATTCAATGTAATGAGTCTCATTTACAGATGGGTAAGGTTTATGAACTGAAGCTACCCAAGAGATTCCTTTCCCTAAGCTTATTGGTATCTCTGGTGTTGACAATCGGAATGGAAAACTATAGAACGTTGCTGCGGAATTGTGACTTCCAACACCCTTGACTTATACTAGAACTGACCCTGACTAGGGTGGAAGCTTGCTTTTCTTCAGTCCTGAACCAACGATACAGCTATTAGAATACTACGGTGCAGATAAAGAGGTCAAAATTGATGCTGCCCTCAGAACCATTAAAATGGTATATACTCTACATGGTGGGTTTTGACATCTAGATCATTTGGGCAGGCACTTTTAGCTTGAAAATAAACTGAATATAAAGTTAAAGCTTTCCACAAGCAGTATTAACTTACACAATCAGCACTTTCTTAGAAATTCACCTCAGCATTGACTGACCTTAGCAATATGTTTGCAGTATTTTCACATGACTGAATCGTTCCTTTGCACTATTGCTAAATTAGGAATAACCGCAAATTTCCTTTCAGTGGTAGGCAAGGTAAGCAAGCTTCTGCCTCTGCCTCTCTCTCCCTTCATCATGATGAGCGTACATATGTGTGTGCATACCTGGACATGCACTGGCTTATATAATGTATATAGTATATGTGTGCATATACATGCATTATGGAGGAGAAGCCATTTTTCTTTTCTATGGATCTTTTTAAGATATCTACTAATCCATCCATCCATCCATCCAAAATTACAATCACCATCCACCGGTGATTGAAGTAGACTGCTGACACATAATCTTTCAATTAGAAAGAACAGAGAGGTGTCCTGCTGATAGTGTGTGCAGTGATATTAAGACAACTCCTTCTTAATCAGGAAAGTCAAATTACATATCTTCTGTTATCAACAGACTAACTCCTAATGGAAATATGCTGCCAGTAGAATGTGTTCTATTTGGGAGTGTGGCAAGGTGCAGCAGAAAAAGAATGAGCTTTGAAACCATAAGGACATCTCTAACATTGAATAAGTTATATAATCAATTTGATGCATCTTTTCTTCATCCATTCATTAGGGCTGGTTGTACTTTCCCTTGTAAAGCTTAGGTGAGAGTTTTAAGTCTCCTACTAGAATGTTTAGCACAAGGCAATTGCTCTGTGTTTTCTTCCAGGTGTCTAGTCACCATATTCTGTTCAAACTGGGCCTACATGTTCTGTCACTGACTGAGCCATGCCTCTGGTTACCTTGCTGCACTCTGAATATCTGGACCCTGCTCAGGACATCTACATGTATATGTATCCTTAGCAGCCATTAGCATCTGGTTGTATCTACTGTGTGTCAGGCAACTATGTACTAAAGATTCACATAGGAAAAGTCATGCCTTGGATATGCTTCTATTTTAATGGAAAATTTAGTTCTAAGCCTAAACTGAGAGATCACTGCAACCATGATTATGTCTCATGCAGGGAAACAGAGTAATACAAATGCAAGTCCCACATCACTGGAGATGTTACTTCCTTTTCCAAGATGATGGCTCCTGTTCCACAGGATCTCTGTGAAGCTGGAATGAAGCCCACAGAGTAATGCCCCACAAAGAGTACACTCTAAATGGTTTGAACAAGGAAAGGATTTTTATTTTAAATCCCAGATTAAGGCTCTGTCAAAAAACTTAAGTAAAATTAATAAAATAGCATCTTTGAAACAGGCACTAAACCAGATAATCTGATCTAACTTGCCTCTTTTCTGAGCCTCTAATCTAAAGCCCTTTTGACTTTTGCCCACCAGCACTGTTATGTGCATAATTTATAAAACAGGAGGTTATGAGATCTCAGAGTTGCCTCTTCTTGTGTAATTTTATATACTGGCTAGCATGCTTTCAATGTCACAACGCAATAATGTTATGTCACAGAGTGTATACAGTGCCTGTTCTATATTAACTGCCTAATAAACATCAACTGTGGATAATACTCAAGTAGTAGGACGAGATATTGGAAATTAATTATGGTTGTAGTGTACTGTTCTACACTGACTGCAATCTGAATCCAAGAAGAAGCTTTATCCTATTCCTTTTATCTGAGTTTCTTAAAATTCAGTCCACAATCTCTGCTTTCTGTATACACTTGGATGACTGTCTTAATCACATTCTTGGCTTCAAGGATGCGAATTCAAAGCCTGTCTCATTCATACTGTATTGCTAGTGGTCTATATAAAAATCGCTAATGTGTTAATTAATCCATATATTTTCGACCCATTTCCTAGATTCCACTCCCAAAATTCCACTGCCTGCTAGGATATTTTCCCTTGGATATCCCATAGGTATCCTAAACTCATTTTGTCCAAAATATAAATCATCAGTTTCTTCACTTGAACCTAATGTTTCCCATCTTATTAAATAACAGTGTCACTCATCCTGTTGCTCAAGGCAATTTCTTGGGAATCATTCTATATATTTCTCTCTCCTTCTCTAACGTAAGTCTCCTGTTTCTGATTCTCTCCAATTCAGCTGAGACTGTCTTGTGACCATACTATCTCTAGTGCAAATTATGATAATGACATGCTGCTGGTCTTCAGCCCTCCAGTCTGTTCACTGTCCTGTCAATGCCCTACAATTTTGTCAAGGCCTTTTTATGAAACACAAATCTGATTCTGTCACTGCCCTACTTATTTGCTTCTTTCCCCATTCCCTACAGGCTAAAAATTAATTTCCAGCAAAGTCTGTAAGTGCTCCATGATTCAGTGCTAGTCTACATGTTTTGTCTTATTCCAGTAACAACAACAGCAAAAGAAAAGTGCTTCAGGCAGTTCTTCTAAACTGGGTAAATTATACCGAATGAGACATATCACATCACACCTTCTACTCTTTACTCAGGTTTTACTTTCAGCCTGTAATGATCTCTTCGTTTTTTTGGTGCCTGTTCCTCTTTTAAAAATCTGATTCAGGGCCTCTTACCCTGTGAATCTTTCCTAAATGTCTGAGGCAGTGCTTGTAATTCTGTTATATGGTCTCTCATAAACACAGAACATAATTCTAAAGTGGAAAATAACATATATTGTAACTGCATATGAGGCTTTCGTCGCATCTTTTCTGGGAATACTTGGAAAGTAGAGATACGGTCTTTACTTGACATAGTATTTGATGTTTGGCATACAGCACAGATTTGATAAATGTTGTCTCCATGTATTAATGTTTATCTAACGTGCAAATTAAGACTACAGAATAGCTTTTCAAAGTCAAACTGGGCATTATTTAACAAGGCCACCCATGGATGATGTAATTCATTAGAGAATTCACCATATTTGGCTTTGCTAATTTACTACTTGATTAGTGCCCCGACACAGTGAAGTTTTGTGCTAACCTGAAAATTTCTGTTCCATAGAAAAGATAACTCTGATAATTATATGTCTTGTAGGACATTAACCAGTTTTGTTTTGAATGCAGAAACTTTGAGAAGTGAACCTCAGGCAGTAACAGAATGATTCAGGTCACAGACTGGATGCATACCTTGGGACAAAGTAACAATTCTGGTGCTATTACAAATTCTCATGGTCAAGTAGCAAAATCATATTTATTTCCTGTTGTTTTCAAGATAATTGTTGGTTATCTGAACTATAAAATACATCAATATCAAAGTATAAAACAGCCCCCCAGGGAACAAATGCCTCAGTTCTGGAAGGTAAGTCCATTCAATTCTACCCTTGGATAATGTCACAAATTAGTGAGATTTCTGCCAGTATGATGATAAATAAGAATATTTTCATTATAAAATTATAGTATTTCTATCTATACTCCTGCCTCCCTCCCTAGAATGTTTTATTCCCTATATAATATGAAACCCAAGGCTTCTTATAATTAGAATGGAGTCCTTCAACATTTGTTTTCTGCAAATGGCCCTATCAACATAAATAATAAAGTTTTGGGGAAAATCTATTCACGAGAAAATTTATAACGGTTAAAATTTATTTCATAATTTGTTGTATAATATCCAGATTTGAATACCGTTTTAAATCTAGGTAGCAAAAACAGAATTCATCTGATGACAAAGTTTGGGCTGCAAGGAGTAATTAACAAACAACGATGCATAACAATCAGACTTAACAATAAATGTTCTTGTTTAGAGTCTCCACAGTGTTATTTCTACCTATCTCTATCAATCTGACTATTCATATTATCATGCTTATTCTGGCTAATATTTGATAAATGTTTTCAAGCAACACATCCTAAGGATAATACTGATGTTGCTATTCCTGTTTTGCAAAGATACAATTGAGACATGGAATAATCACTTAAAAATTTAATGCTATATATAAACAAGCAATAAACTGTATTTCAAGCAAAATGTTAATTTTCTTTAAACTTTTAATAACCTCTATTAACTTTATGTTTGCAAAATACACAAATAAATAAACAGGAACTGTTTATCTAAATTTTTTTAACTGATAGATCTCTTATGTAGTTTACAATATTCTCAAAATTAACACTGAGATTTCACACCCAAAACTTTTTCAGAAAATCTCTAGACTTCTTGTTAGAAGTTATGAGAAGGAAACCAATTCATAGCTGTTACAGAACAACCAGACATAGATGGTAAATGGATCAATGAGGTGTCACAGCCACCCAGATCACATCTTGTCAAAAGGTCCTCACAAACTAGTCATGAAAGACAACCTCTGTCAGCAGTAGTCACAGAGTTGTTATACACTTTTAATAGAGCAATTCTGAGATCATGATGTGCACAGAATCCTACTTGAAATGGTTCAAATGAGTTCACCTAAGACAAGGCTGCAACTGAATTATGAAAAGTTTTCCACATACGATGAGTTTTAGGCTCCAGGTATCTTTAAATGTCGCTGTTCCAATTTTGTTTTTAATTCTAATGAAGCTCTTCTCCTCCGAAAATTATAGGTAAGAATGACAAAGAACATTTTGGAAGGAACAACAATATATTCAGCTACTCTGTACTTAATTCTCCCATTCCTACATTCCTCTTCTAACATTAAGATTTCAATTTATTTGTCCAAAATATAAATTGATTTAATTAATTTAAATCTTTAATGTAGGGCTTCCCTGGTGGCACAGTGGTTGAGAGTCCACCTGCCGATGCAGGGGACGCGGGTTCGTGCCCCGGTCCGGGAAGATGCCACATGCTGCTGAGCGGCTGGGCCTGTGAGCCATGGCCGCTGAGCCTGCGCGTCAGAGCCTGTGCTCCGCAACGGGAGAGGCCACAACAGTTAGAGGCCCGCGTACCGCAAAAAAAAAAAAAAAAAAAATCTTTAATGTAATAAAAGTTGCTCCTTCCTGGCTGGCTAAAAACTCTTAGATTTAAAGATGATAACCTACTAGCATATTTTAAAAATAAATTTTATAATATCTCAATGTTAAGACATCTGATAGGTAGTGGTAGTTTTCATTAGTAAAATAAGGGTTGCTGAAATTAATTCAGAATACATTTGTTGGGAAGGGAAATCCAATAGGAGGAACATAATTTGGAAATCATTCAAATTAGAAAATATTGAAGAAAATATAGTAAAACTTGGATTAGTAATTAATAAAATTTAAAGAAACTAGAGCTAAACAGAATACAACATTTATTTGGGAATAGAAGTAGATGATAAAAACACTAAAGGTAAAGTATAAATTTGAATTATCCAAACGGCACATATTCATGTTATACCTCCATGTGCTACCCAAGATACAGTTCTGCCAGTAAGCACTTCTTTGAGGTATGGACATGCAATGTCACCACAAAATTCATATTGTTCTCTTTGTTGATAGAACTGAGAGAATTTTCAAATGCTTTATAATTGTATCTCTAAGGACATTAAAAAAATCACTTGTAAAGGTACCAGTGATACTTAATATTGACAGTTAATAACTGATAGAAATAAAGGCCTGTATTTAAATGAGAGAGGGAGAAAACTAGTGATAGAGAGGATTTGTGTATTTCCTTCCATGACTTTCAGGTGTTCAACTCATATTTGCTTTAAGGACTTCTATTCCAGATAGTAGTTATATATGCGTGTATATATATATATTTTTTTCTTTTAATCTAAATAAACAGTCCCCTATTCAATTCACAAATAACTGTGTGGCTAAAAATAAGACAGATGAAGAGCACTTGCAACTATTTTATCCTAGAGAACATGTGACTGAAATGTCAAACACATTTTCTTCCTGGTTTCTTCACATGATAATGTAAAGGACTGAAACAACAATTAAAAAAAGAAAGAGGCTGCTGTTAAGATGCTCAGGACATTTTTCCTCTGAAGGTCACATTAATAATACAAATTTAAGATAACGTGTATGCTTAATGAGAAAAATTAACTAGTCAATTTGCTATACTCTCACATCTGACCTTCTATGGATGAAGTTATCACCTACTGACACTTTTACTAGCTTTTGATTTTTTTAATAATGCAGATTTTAATGTGATAGTAAGTCACACACCATGGCCTAATGATAGTATTAAAAGTCAAACCACTGCTTATAAAACACTTTAAGTCTCTTTGCCCTTCATAAGCCACATTTCTGTAACTATATCATTTGGAGGTAGGGAAGTATAAAGGTGTCCCCAAAGCCTTTCTCGGCAGGTAAGCATGTTTCTTGAAAACTCACCAGCACCAATTCCTTCTGTGCCACTGGTTAACTGGAGGTACACAGGTACAGAGGCAGATGGGGTCAGTCTTCACTGACTACACTGGCTGAATTTTTTGTTTTTTCATCAAGGTGAGATCCCTCGTTTTGAGCTTCATCTTTTGCAGCCTCGCCAGAAAACACATTTGGTTCAGATATTTGCCAAAAAGAAACCATATTAAATTCCTAATGTCAAGTCACTTAAAAATATCCCAACACTTCTTCAAGATAGTGAGCATTAGGTACCCACAAGTCTTCATGAAAAGAGTTAAGGGATATGTTGGATGTATAACAACAGACACATTTCAAATGTTTTCATGAATCAAGAGACGGCAAAATACTTTGAAAAATTTTTTTAATTTACATGTCACTAAAAATCTGTGTAGCTTCCAGAGAGTATGTTTTATTATAGGTGGTATTTTAGCTTCAATTCAAACCTGATACTTCTAGCCTGAGAGACCTACACTTTGGTTTTCAGTTTTCATTCAGAGCTTATATTGTCACCCACATTTAAGATGATGTTTCTCTTGTCAAGGTCCAAGATCAAAGGTAATCCTCTAAAAAGGTATAACACCATCTTTTCCACAGTCACATTGCTCTAAACATCTCACATATTTAAGAGGAAATCAGATTATACTAATAAAAGTCTTGTCTTTACTTATGAAGCATATTTTTTGACTATTTTCTCTTTCTAAAATGTCACTACATTACATGTAAAGACTGTGTGCACGTTTATAACATTTTTATGTATGTGAATCTTCTCAATGAATAAACACAGGATCACTTTCATAAATTATTTTCCCCCTAATCTCTCATTCTATATTTCTTCTTCAATTTATTTATTCAAAAGGGCCCTATAATACATCTTAATAGAAAAATATAAACATAATTGGCAAGATGTGTATCTGTTTATTAGAAAGCATATTCAGCATCATCGGCATAAATCCTACATGAACTACTTGACTCCTCTATACCATGTGACTTGTCTAGAATAATTCTGCCAAATGCCAATTACTCAAGCATCCCCCAATAAGCTGTACATTTTTCTATTCTGTTAACTATGCAGTACTTCCTCAGTCATTTATGTCACAGCAATATTTCAAATTAGGTACAGTGGATAAGTCTACCCGCAATTAACAGGTATAAAAGTTAAACCTTTGGAATGTTCATATGTTATTTTTTAAAAAGTCTATCTGTCAGGTTGTCCAGCTTCATAATATAGGAAAAAAAATCCAAATAGCTGAGATTTAAATAAAAAAACAATTTGTGCTTCTGATATATACAATTCAGATACTGACAGTGAGGTTTGATGTGGCGACTATACGATGTTTTCAGTTCCAGGACTGTTTTACTTGCTACCACTCTTCAGACACAACTCTTTCCTTTATGGTTCAGTGTGGCAGCTGGAGTTCTAGTGGAGGAAGGAAATAACATATCTACATTTATACTTATAGCTCTGTCCAAAGTTTAGTAACAGGGCCATATCCAACTGCAAATGATGCTGGAAAATGCTGTATTTTCACTGAATGAATATAATCAATGCAGGTGAAGTAGATGAAGGAGATCAGATTATGGAGTGGGCAACTAAAATGATTTCCACACAGATGGATTAGAACATACATCTCTAGGCTTAGAATTTTCTTCTCTTTCTGCTGTTAACCTTCCCTATGTATTTCACAATTATTTGTTTTTCTCTGTAAATTCAAACTCTAGAATTCATTTATACATACTTTTAATATCCTAATAGTTTAGGTAAATATCAAAGAAATCTAATAAAAGCAGGCAGCTAAAAATAGGAATATTATCTCTATCATTTATTACTTATATAGTAATATACTAACATATGTATCTAATCATATATGGCATTATATATAAAAGAAATATGAAAATGGGTAAATAAAGCAGTAATTCTTATAATAGAAGTAAAAACTTTTAATGAACATTCTTGAATAAAATTTCAATTTATTTATTTACAACAAGCATAACTTAACTTGTCTTGTCACTTAATGTTTAAAAATAAGAGGCCAGAGAAGCAGTAAGAATACATTATAAGAACACAAAAGTATAGACTCAATCATATCTAATAGCATATATTTCACATACTTTAATATCTGTGTACTATCTTTAAGTCTGGATTACTTATAAATGATCCAAAATCTATATCACGGTCAACTCAGTACCTGATGTGGTTACGATCTGCTATGTATCAGACGTTACTAACCAACAATCCAATTTAAGTGCTTGTGGTGAAGACGGATTTCATATACTGTATAAGGTTCCCTACTTTACATTCAATTTTAAGTACAAAAATATATTTTTTCCCTAAGGAAAAATTTAACGTGTATGCTTTTTTTCTTAAATGGGTATCTTTAGACTCCAATATCTTTTAAGAGCCAGCAATATTCCTGTGTGTGGGCAAATTTTACTTTTCACAGTTTAATGCTCCCCCAGGAATTTTTTTTTTCCCAAATAGACTATCTTCTTCTAATCCAGTTATAAAAATAATATCCTGCTATTTTCCTTAGAGGCTTGATCCAAAATATATTCTTAGTTTTAGCACAGAGAAAAAAAATTCTAGTGTTGTACAACTTTAACTTTTCGCACTAAAAATCATATAGGGCACAAAATTTGAACTTTGGAGTTATGAAAATCTCACCTCTGACATGCATTCCCTTTAAAGAGGTTTCATCTTCAATTAAGTCAGAAAATAACTGTCTTGTTAATTAAGAAAACTTAAAATATTACTGTAATTTAATACAAATTTAACAATGAGGTTAACAAATTAAGAAAAGCTTATTATTTGCAGGGTTCGTCTTAAAAGAAAATTAGCAAAATGTCTTGGAAGATCCTAAAGTTAATCTAACTGAGGATACATAACTTGAAAGGTTATTTTATTGCATAATTATCTGGTAAAATGAGAACCAGAATGGATGTTTTAGAAATACTGGGGAACCTAAAAGCAGTTCAAAAATAGCAAGAATATTCTTAAACTATTATAGACAGACTTCTACTTCTGGCTATAATAAACACCTTACAATAGAGTAATTCTCCCTGAAAGAAAAACAAAAAAAGCAGGATCTAATTTTTAAGAATCAGTTTTTTGTCATTAGGGAATTGCAAATTAGAACAACTTTGAGATAACTCTATGTACCTATTACAATGACTAAAAACCGAAACATCAACTGCTGACAATGGTGTGGAGCAAAAGAAACTCTCATTTGCTGCTGGTGGAAATGCAAAATGGTACAGCCACTTTGGAAGACAGTTGACTCTATCTTACATAACTCATCACATTCTTACCATATGGTCCAGTAATCACACTCCTTGGTATTTATCAGAAGGAGTAGGAAACTCACATCCACACAAAACCTGCACACAAATGTTTACATAAGCTTAATTCACAATTGCCAAAACTTGAAAGTAACCAATATGGCTTTCAGTAAATACATGGATAAAAATTCTATGGTATATCCATATGATGAATACTATTCAATGATAAAACGAAATGAGCTATCAAGCCACGAAACAAAAACAAAACCAAGCACACACACAAAGAAACCTTAAATGCACATTGCTAGGTGAAAGAAGCCAGTTTGAAGAGGTTTCACATGAATGATTCCAACTACATGGCATTCTGAAAAAAATGAACCTATAAACATAGTAAAATGGTCGGTGGTTGATGGATGTTGAGAGAAGGGAGGGTATGATGAATAAGTGGAGCAAAGGGGAATTTTAAGACAGTGAAACTATTATGTATGATGTTATAACAGTGGACAACTGTAATTATACATTTGTCAAAACCCACAGACTGTACAACGCAAGGTGAACCCTAATGTAAACTATGCACTTTAATAAAAAATGTATCTATGTTGGTTCATTAATTGTAAAAACAATTAAAAGTACGCAAATGCAAAATGCTAATTATAGGGAATATTGCTGGAGATTGGGGAGCAAGGGGTTTATGATAACTCTTTGTACTTTCTGCTCAATTTTTCTGTAAGCCTAAAACTGCTTAAAATTGTCTTTTAATTAAAAAACACAAAACAAAACTATCCTCAAAGTAGTCAATATTACATTCACTTCATAGAACTGCTAGGCACAACTGTCATTTGAAAGAATAAAGCAAAACTTAAAACACAAAATGTGGTTTATAAATCAGTGCCTGACAAATGTTGCAAACAAATTTATTTTATCTGTCATCATGCTTTAAAAACTTGAAATCTGTGTTGTTTTAAGCAGTGAATGTTATTTATTTCTTCAGTTTCCTAAGCCTTGTGTATTAGAGTTCTCTGGAGAAACAGAACCAAGAGAATTCAGATATAGTTATAATACAAATATGAAGAGATTTATTACAGGAATTGGCTCACTGGATTTTGGAAGCCAAGATTCCCACAATCTGCTGTCTGCAAGGTGCAGAACCAGGAAAGTCAGCGGTAGAATTCAGTCCAAGACCAAAAGGCCTGAAACCCAGGGAAGCCCATGTGGTAAGTCTAAGTCCAAACCCAATTATTGGTGGACCAATGGTGAAGCCCTGCTATAAGTCCAAAGGCCTGAGAGCCAGGCACACCAATGTCTGAAGGTAGGTGAAGACGGATGTCCAAGTTCAAACAAAAAGAGCAAATTTGCCCTTCTTCTGCCGTTTTGCTTTACTCAGACACTCAATGGATTGGATGATACCCACTTGCATTAGTGGCAGTGAATCTTCTTTGCCCAGTCTCCCAATTCAGATGTTAATCTACGCCAGGAACAGTCTCACAGACACTCTGAAATACCGTTTTTATCAGCTATCTGGGCATCCCTTAGCCTAGTCAAACTGAGACATAAAATTAACCATTGCATCTTGCAATCCTCAAAATTAACATACTTAAGTTTTCTGCCTGGCTCTTCTACATTTTGTTTGTGGTTCCTAAGGCAGAAACAAAAGGAATATCTTTGAAAATTGGATATTTTAGAGGAAGTCGAAAGACTGAGCTTACGTATCTCTAAGGAAGTTTCTATATCAGCCTTATATTTAAATTATTTTAAATCATCCCAGTTCTCTATTTTCTTATCTGAATAACACACAGACACATAACTATTTCTGTGATCAGTTATTCTTTAAAAATCTATTCAACAAATATGCATTGCCTCTGTAAACAGAAGTTAATAAGAAAGTTCTCTGAAGCTTAACATCAATTGGTGAAGACAAAGTTAATAAGCAGACAAAGAAATATAATTATAATTTCACATAGTAATAAGTGCAATGAATAAAATAAACGTGTGAGAATGAGTGGGAACATCTTGATCACAGGTTCATAGAAGGCCTACTTGTTTTTCTTTAGTTCTCTTACTTATTTCACTGTTAGTTGGGATATTTGCTTCTTCATTACTATCACGTAGACTTTCAAAATTACAAAAAGTTGATACAGTATTTGTACTATAAGTTTGTACCATACATATATTTACAACAGCAAATATACTGAGTAATGTTGGACTGAGACGCATTTATTGCACACAGGCACACAAAATATATGCACAGAGCTTACAATGAAAAGCCATTAAAGGAAAGAAAAGTTGCTGAAATCTGAATCACTCATATTCAGAGATTATACTCACTTAAAATAACATATATTGAAAGATTTTCTTTTATGCTATTAACATGGCAGTCCCTGTTCACTCATCATTCCACCTTTGTCCACCCCTTGTCCACACAAGGGAAATTTTACTCCCTATCAAAGTTTAGCTAGACAACCACAGCCTATTAAAGATCTGGTTCATTTGTAGCTCGGGAAGAGGGGACAGGTGTCCTGAGGGATGCTATACTACCCAAAACTGAATTTGCTGAACTTAACAGTTTCTCATTGCTTTCATTTTCACAGGTCTCTAATGGTATGATTCAAATGCTAAGATTGGTCACTTTTTCTTATTAGGGAATATATTTATAAATATATATATATATATACATATATACACACATATAGTATGTAAATATATAATTTTGTATATGGAATTGTATATATCATTTTGTTTATGGGAAATACCAATGATCTCAGTACTTAGTGATAGTATTACTGAGTGGGAAAACTCAAAAACTGTACCTTTCATTGATAAACACATTATATGTATATATATAAGAAACTAAATTATTTAGTAATTCAAGGATAGATTTAAGTGCTGACAAATATAAGAACATAGTTTTTTCTTTTTTTTGAGAGATGGGATGTCTAGAGAAACAAGGTAAATTAAAAATACAGATACATAAATACTAAAATGTGTACATATATGCACACATATACATATTCCAGATACTCTACAACCACCTAATAGAAACTTATAATGCAAAAAGTTTTAGTATAAATAACAAAATAAAATTACTTTTAAGAATTTATAATTCAAATACAACCATAAGAGAAATTATAGATTTCTGAAAAATATTTCAAAATTTTAATATTACTACTGATATCTGTTTTGGAAGAGAAATTAAGATCATTCTTAGGTTTCAACTAGAAAAAGAAACAGAAACTATCTTTTAAGGTTTTGGAAACCCTTTACCACCTGTTTATACATTAAAAAGTATATAAAGCATAAAAGTTGTATAAAAAATAAAAATGTTGAAAAACGACATTTTTTATGATTAATACCTAAATGCAAAGCAATGATGACTATGAAATTTTGATTATGAAATTTTTATAAAGATATTTTAAAAGTCAAAAACATGTAAACACTGGCTTAATTGCAGTATTAATACTAAATCAGCTACACAAGTCAGCAAACTATATAGTTCATGTGGTAAATCTGGTTCCCAGCAGTTTTTCCAAATTAAATTTTATTGGAACAGTCATACTCATTTGTTATCACATTGTCTATGGTTGCTTTTGCACTACAGTGGCAGATTTGAGGAGCTGTGACAGATACCACAGGGCCTAAAACCTTAAAATATTTATAGTCTGGTCATCTACAATAATAGACTGCCAACTCTTAGATTATACCTTAAACTGGGACATATCAAGGTAAATATAAAGCATTTATATGGGAAAAACTACGTGTATGTGCAGGTGTGTAGTTACACTCCATTTTTATTAGATGATTGTGCTACAACAGTTCACAACTATTTGCATTTTCTGCAATCCTATAAATAGTCCTGCATAACTATGAAGTCATTTCTTTATGTTGTCTGATTTAAAAAAGAAATTACTTTTCTTTCTTCATAGTACAAACATCATTTAATTTGTTGATAATTTTTCAAATAAATTAATTTGCTCTAATAAGGAGAAATAACTTACCATATAGCTTTTAATGTAGTGCATTCAGCTACCAATTACCCTTGATCTACTGACTAGTTGTTTGCAACATTGATTAGGGAGACAGAATCACCTGGGTTCTTCTCTCAACTCTCCAATTAGCTGGGAACCTTGGGTTCAATCAGTTACACCTCCAAAGCTCAAGGAAAATGTTTTTTCCATTCCCTATGCAATAGTTTTGATTGTATGTGTGATTCACAGAACATAACAGATATAAAGCATTAATACACTATAGTGATAAAATGGTTTCTATTTATAAATATACAAAAATTGTATAAGGTGATATATATTAAAATAGTTTTTATTTCAATGATTGGCAAAAATGGCCTCCTTACACTTACACCAATGGACAGATCATCCAAACAGAAAATCAACAAAGTAACCATGGTCTTAAATAACACAACAGACTATTTGGACTTAACAGATATCTACAGGACATTCCATCAAAAACAGCAGAATATCTATTGTTTTCAAGGGCACATGGAACGTTCTCGAGGATAAATAAAATGCTAGGCCACAAAACAAGTTCCAACAAATTTAAGAGGACAGAAATTATATCAAGCATTTTTTCCAACTATAACAGTATGAAATTAGAAATCAACTACAGGAAGAAAAATGGGAAAAGCACAAACACATGCTAAATAACAAGCTACTTAAAAACCAATGGGTCAATGAAGAAAATCAAAGAGGAAATCAGAAGATACTTTGAGGCAAACGAAAATGGAACACAACTTTGCAAAATCTGAGATGTAGCAAAAGCAGTTCTAAGAGGGAAGTTTACAGTGATACAGGCCTACCTCAAGACACCAGAAAAATCTGAAAACAACACAACTTACCATCTAAAGGAATTAGGAAAAAAAGAGCAAAGAAAGCCCGAAGTCAGCTAAAGTAAGGAAATACTAATGGTGAGAGAGGAAATAAATAAGGGACAAAAAAAAAAAAAAAAAATACAACAAGCAACAACAGAAAGGATCAACAAAACTAAGAGCTGGTTTTTTGGAAAGATAAACAAAACTGACAAACCTTGTGCCAGGCTCACAAAGAAGAAAACAGAACAAAACAAGAAATGAAAGAGGAGAAATAACAACTGATATCACAGAGGTACAAAAAAATCATAAGAGAATACTACCAACAGTTATATGCCAACAAATTGGACAACCTAGATGAAACTGACAAAGATCTAGAAACATACAACCTGCCAAGACTGAATCAGGAAGAAACAATCTGAACAGACTAAACAAAAGTAGTCTGAATGAGTTTATAATTAAAAAAAACTTCCAGCAAACAAAAGTCCAGGACCAGATAGGTTCACAGGGGAATTCTACCAAACATATGAAAAAGAGCTAGTACCTCTCCTTCTAAAACTATTCCAAAAATCTGTAGAACAGGAAACAGTCCCAAATTTATCTATGAGGCCATTACCCTGATACTAAAACCAAAGACATCCCAAAAAATAAAAGAAAGAAAATTACAGGACAATATCACTGATGAATACAGATGTAAAAATCCTCAAAAAATATTAGCAAACCAAATTCATCAATATACAGAAAGGATCATATGCCACGATCAAGTGGGATTTATTCCAGGGGTGCAAGGATGGTTCAATATTTGCAAATCAATCAATGTGATACACATTAACAAAAGGATAAAAATCACATGATCAACTCAAAATAGGCAGAAAGAGTATTTGACAAAATTGAACAACCATACATGATAAAAACTCTCAAAGTTGGTACAGAGGAATATATTTCAACATAATAAAGGCCATTTATGATAAACCCACAGCCAACATAATAATGATGAAAAGCTGAAAGCCTTTAAACTAAATGAGGCAACATTTTGTTAACTGAATATCTGGAAAATCTATATTATTGACTAATATACAGATTTCAAAAGTTCAGCTATTATTGAATTCTAGTTTTACTTTTGTATACCAGGGGATATACCAAGTCATCAGAGAACAAAGCAGGGAAATATATGGAGACCATACTGCTCACGAATGTACTTCCTGATTTAAGGTTGTGGCTTACAAACTGTTCAGCCTGTAGGAGTTTACATCTTTGTCTTCATGTCAATAAGCAACTTTTAATTTTCTCCAGTGCTTGGATGGGGCCTTCTGAATCATAAAGACTGTGCTTTAGGTGAACAATCCCCTGAACCTAATTAAAACACATTTTAATTAAACTTCAATACTGCACACTGAAAGAAAAAGCAGGTAAAAAGCATGCTCATGTATGTAACAAGAGCCTTCTTCTTTTGTAATGTCACATGCAAAAGAGAGTTGATACTGCATAGGTAAATCTTAAAGGAACTCTAGAAAATGAATACCTTTTATCCACTGAACTAAAAGTATTCAGGCCCATTTGTGTGGTCCTGTGCTCATTCCAACTACCCAGCTCTCCACTTGCTCATCCAGACAGAACCTCGAGTTAATTTTTATGTTACTCATCCTCCTTACTTTTCTTTACAGTTTCACATGGATAGGCAGCCCCCCCACACCACACACACACTTGTATTTTCCTGTTTTTACATGTTATATAAAGGAAATCTTAGCGTATATGTTCTATTTCTTGTTCTTTATGTTCAACATGACATATTTTGAAATTCCTTCATGTCATAAATGAGCTCTAGTTGTTTTAATTTATATTTTATAAACATTTTACCAGCATTTTTATGGATATACCTGGAATTATTTTATTCAGTCTGCTACTGGTAGGTATTTAGATTGTTTCCAGTTTTAACTATTAAATGTCTAGTGTTGAACTATGTAAGTATCTTGATTGTGGTTAGGCCATGGCTCTTGGGATATCACCAAAAGTCATGACAACACATTATATCCCTATTTGGCTTTACCACAAGACATTCATTCTTCTCATATGTGTGTTGGCTACATTGATCCTCTGTGAAATGTTTCTTCTTGACCTTTTTACTATTTAGAGTTATTATTTTTATATTTTGCTTTTTGGATTCACAAATACTTCATATATTCTGGTTATTATTCTCTTATTGTGGATGCTTCTTCCCAGTGTTTGGTCTTCTCTTTCATTTTACGTATTTTTTAAATACAAACGTTACACTCAAAAATCACAACCTTTGGGCTTCCCTGGTGGCGCAGTGGTTGAGAGTCCGCCTTCCAATGCAGGGGACACCAGTGCGGGCCCCGGTCTGGGAAGATCCCACATGCAGTGGAGCGGCTGGGCCCGTGAGCCATGGCCGCTGAGCCTGCGCGTCCGGAGCCTGTGCTCCGCAACGGGCGAGGCCACAACAGTGAGAGGCCCGCGTACTGCAATAAAAAAAAAAAAAAAAGTTACAACCTTTGTATATATTTTTTATATACAAAGGTTGTAATTTAAATACACTCAAAAATTACCTTTGTATATATTTTTTATATACAAAGGTTGTAATTTAAATACACTCAACTATATTAAAACTTTCCTATATTGGCAAGTTTTATGTCATATTTAATAGATTATTAAAATTCCTAAATTTTGTACCACGTTCTAAAATATATAATTTTGACTTTGATTCTTTTCCCACACAGAGTTGCTTTTTGTGAATTCTATATAGTAAAAATCAAATCTGAAGTTTCTTTTCCCCCCATGTGGATTAGCAATTGTCCTAAAACATTTAGTGAACATGCCATGATTTCTTCAGTCATTTCCAAGGCCAGCTCTGTAATAAACAAAATGTGTATTTATATCTCTATTTCGAGGTTATCTCGCTTTTTTTCATCAGTTTTCTCCTAACCTTGTACCAATGCAACACAATATTATTTAATATGGTAATAAGTCTCAATATGTTTTAAGGCATATCTCATTGTGTTCATATTTTTCTTCTTGGCTTTCTTGACCCGTTGTTCCTCCTTACAATATTAGTGTGAGCTTGTCAAGTCTCAAATCACATTTTTGGGCTTTTGATTGTATCCTTTTGAAAATATGTAAGTTTTTTTCTTTGAAATGCTCTTAGCTCTCTGATGACACTCATTTTTTTATCCAAGAGTAGAAGGTAAAAAAGTAAGATTAAAAAAAGGAAAAAAAAAAAATAAAAGACATAGGTAGCTACCACGGAGTTTCATGATCATTTGAATATACCAGATCACCAGAATATACAGGAGTTTTGCAACCTCATTAACTTACTCTCAAATTCTTCTCTTTTCTTCTGACATTTGCATTTTGTTTTGCTTTTCAATTCACATACTCCATTATAAAAAATAAAACTGCTGTATATGCTGAAAAAACTAGGTTTTTAAACTAGTGTTTAATTCATCACTAACATTAATTTAATGTAAAAATATAATCCAATTCAATAGCTGTTGAATTATTAACCCATAACAATGTAATAATCTGTGAAAACTAGTCCCCATACACTTAATGTGTTTATTCATTAAATTGGACTCCTAAGTTTTTAATTTAAAATTTCAGATTATTGCTATAATTAAAATATACTTATGGTCATAAATTCAGTTATTTATCTTAGAGACAAAATTAAGGTAATATTTCATAATTCTATAAAATCCATATTCCTTAGGCCAACATTAATATGTTGGGCATGAAGGGATATGAGAAAGTTAGTTAACTGCACTAACTAGCTATTCTAGTCACTCTATCTGAATATATAATGTATATTCATATACATCTGTTAGTATATGTGTCTAATTCAGCATGTACATATAATGGTAGCAATATAGCAATATAAATATTAATTTTATGACACTGATGAAAATATAGGGAATTAACAGATAACCTAAATTGTTTTTCAGAAAATAATTCTAATATTAATATTTAAGCCATTCAAAAATCCTTTACAGTTGTGTCTCTCTTTTCATATTTGTACATAGTTTCAACCTTTTTTAAATGTACAAGGACAGCTCTATGATTTAAAAAACTATGAATGCCATGTTTTAGGATTTTGAAAATCTAAGCAGCAATATCATTTCCTTTTAAAGCTGGAGTTATAGAAGAGCTGGAAGTACAATGAATACTCTCAAGCTGTGGATAGTTAAAATTCAGGTTTATCTCATGGAACAGGAAAAAGTGGAATTTTCACCATGTGGTTAAAAATAATGAGTTAACAGGAATATTTTTATTTGCAACATTTTAGCAGTTTTCCCCTTCAAAATAGATAAGCTCAAATTTCTTTCCAGCTTATTCTTTGTGCCTAATAATTATTCACTTCTATCAGATTTTCCTGGTAAAGACTGTGTATCTTTTTGTCATAATGAAATCAAGAACAAAACAATGACACTTTTACAAATGCACATTTCTGGTTTCTTTTTTACTTAACAGATGCTATTTTAGTGCTTTACTGTCATTAGAATTTTACTACATACAAATTTAACTATTTTTCCATTTTTTTCTAGATTTTTAAAAGGGCATTTCTGATCTTAGCATTAGACATATTCTGATATATGACGATCTGACCAGAAAGTGACTTACATGGAAATATATAGTTATTATGAGAGCATTGCTGGAAATTTTATTGGCTCTCCCATTAACATGAACATGAGATACATAACATCAAGATTAGTAGGCTTATTAGCATCAATGGAAATTATGCATGAGAATCAAATGGTGACTAGATTTTCTTGATTCTAAACATTATAACAGTGTATTTAAATTGACAACAATTATTTCCAACAAATATTTAAAATCGAAGGATGGACTATTAGGGCTTCAGGTAATTTCCCTTAATATATGTAGCATCATACATCTTTCCTATTCTCAATTCCTGACCTCTACCATATAAATCATTTTTCCTGATGGCAACAGAAGGTGCCAAGCGCTTCCTATTTAGCACACCAATGCTATACAACACAAATTGGCTTAATGTCTACTCATTTTTTCAAGGTCTAGTGCAAACGTTATTGCTTTCCTGAAGCTTTTCCAAAACCACCATTACCAGACAAATTTAGCTGTCAGTGAAAGTGGAGATGATAAACATATAGTGTGATATTCACACCTGTATCTGAAGACAGAAAAAAATATTATATATTTAATGTATAACCTATGGAATTATTTTATGGAGAAATTTCTATATGTACAGGGTAGAACGTTTTTATCATGAGGGGCCTTCATTTGCAAAAGGCCCATTATAAGTTGAAATAAAACTCCTTCAGCATGAGCAGCTTTTAAACATCTTTGAGCTCAAGAAAGAATCTCCTTCAGTACAGAATATGAATAAAATTGAACAGAAAAATATTAGATATTAGACAATAATGGAATTATATATAGGTACATAGTATTCTGGCTAGAGTATTACAGGTATAGGAGGTAAGGAAAAAATATATAAATCGTTGTCCTCTTTTAAAAATACAATTTCAAAAGGTAATCTCTTATTACCAAGTGAGAAAAACATCACTTAGTCACATGTTTCCCTATGGGAAGGAAAAAGCTATCATAAATTCACAGAAAGTTTTCCATGCCAAAGGGAAAAGAAAAAATATCTTGCCAATTTTTTTTTTTAGATTCAGCCTTCTTTTAAAAAAGAGAAAATTAAAAGTAGTTAAGTGTGTTATTTGAATAATATTCTTATCTAGAAATGCCTAGTTGATAAAAATTTATTCTAAGATTTCTCTCTATACTTTTTATTAATTTTTAAATGAGTATTCTTAAATAAGTTATGTAATTTACATAACAGTTTTTTTGGTCCAGATATCTCCCTCTTCTTCAGAAATTATCATATAATGTTCAGGCTTTTTGTAACTTTCAACCTATTAATTTAAATTAGCTTTCTTACATTGCCTTTGTGTTCCCAAAATTTCTCAGTTGCCCTTCCAAAGCAATGTCTTTTTGGCAGCCCCTCTCAGGAAAGGTTTGATTAACTTACAAATAGGCATAATGCCATGTAAACAGATGGGGAGAATGTAAACATATTATATTTGTCAATATAGTCACTGTGCTAGTATAATCCATGATTCCATTTAACTAATCACATTAATATACAGATGAAACCATACACACATAATACATAAACTCTAATGGTGAACAGCAACTTTTGGAAGCTGCTGCAATTTTTTTAGGCAAGACAATGTTCTATGCATTAAAGCAGCTTAATAAATTAGACAAGTACAAAAATCTGCACTCTACTAATACATTTGGAGAGTAGTGATGACTGCCTAAAGGCAGTCTAAATCCCCATGAATTGTTTTATTTCTTCTTTAATCAAGTATTACACATCTCCTAATGTTTAGGCAGTTTGACATATATTTTTACATGTTATTTAGTAGGCACAAAATTCAATCCAGCAAATATAATTCCTTTTTTTTTTTTTTTTTTTTTTTGGTACGCAGGCCTCTCACTGCTGTGGCCTCTCCCGTTGCGGGGCACAGGCTCTGGACGCGCAGGCTCAGCGGCCATGGCTCACGGGCCCAGCCGCTCCGCACCATGCGGGATCCTCCCGGACCGGGGCACAAACCTGCGTCCCCCTGCGCCACCAGGGAAGCCCTAATTCCTATTTTTAAAAGATGCAGAACACAGGCAGAGATTACTCTCTTTCCTTTCTTTGTCATTATAATTATTAATTATGAAAAAATTTCTCCTAGGTCTGTGTAAAACTGACAATCACCCACTAATAGAGAACTTCGAGTTTTTCACCTAAGAGTCAGATTACGTACGTGGTCTTCGGGTGTTGCTGATATTGTAGGATAAGATTCACCACAACTGGGATTTGGGTTTCATCACAAATTGAGCAAGATGGACTTGGCAGAAATAAGATCAAATACCTTATGTAGGAATTATCTTTACCTGTGAGACTGATGATCTGCTATAAGTATTCAATTTGAACCGGAAGTAAATGTTTAGGCTACTGCTTCTCATTCACAGTGGAATCCTTGGGCAATCTCCTCTTGACACCCAGATTACGTAAAGTAAGACCAGAATGAGATGCTACCTTTTCCCTTCCCAGTTAGTGAAAGCGAACGGAAATCAGGGAAATGGATTTTAATGGTCAAACTCTTTTTCTAAGTTCTGTAGTTCACTCCATGACTGTACTTGAATCCCTTAAATTTAACAACAAAAAACCCTACAGTATTCAATCCATGACTGTCTTCCTCTTTTTTAATTCCAATGTGTAATGGGCACAAAAAACGTTAAACAATAAGGTCACTGAAATACAAGGAGACAGAGTTTAAACCAACCTCCTCCTACATAGTGAACAATTAGCAAGTTAGAAAGTAAATATTCAGAAAGTAAGGACTTGGAGTAATGAGGTGAGACATCTGAAATGCATCGAAAGATTAAAACTTTAATCTAGTTTCAGACTAACTATAGGGAGCTCTACAGCACCCTATCCCCATCCAGTGCTTCACAAGAGGAACAAATCCAGACAGAAAACAGAAGTAGTATTTATATGAGGGAAAAAGGCCATTTAGCAATGTGTAGGTGGGAAAGTCTGGATGTACATCGCGGACACTAGCTGTGTGAAGTGACAAATGAAAATTGTTTGCCAGGTGGCAGTACAAGTACTGCTCAATTATTCCTCTCCTCCCTTCCTTACCCCTTGCCATCCTCCCTCTCTTTTTCTCTTTTCAACAGCAATATCTAACTCAGCTTCAAGTTTCTCCCCCATCCAGGCAGTGCCTTCAAGTAACCATAAAGTCTAGATTCCCAAAGGGTAATATTTGGGTAGATCCCAAATCTTAGTATCTTTGAGATGAAAAGGTGCTAGTTAGTTATCCAGAGTAGAATGGGAAACAGTGACTTAAATCCCAATTATCCCTTACTGTTTTTAGTAAAAAGCCAAAAGATGTTTAATAGGTATAAACTGATTTCAGTTAACACTTAAACTATGTGTAAATGATGTTTCAAGTAAGGATATAACAGATGGCAGTAATTTGAAATCCGTAGGAAAAAACAGGTTTGATAGAATGGTTATCTTGTAACAAAAAAGTTTTAATAGAAAATCTAAGGATAAAATCTGTTTCTGTAATTGCCATCTTATTGTTGGCCAGTATTTTCTGAGAACCATTAGAGTATAGCTGTGAGAAGTCCCATTATAGATGCTATCATTTCACCTTAAGTATTTTTTTTTTTTTTTTTTTTTTTGCGGTACGCGGACCTCTCACTGTTGTGGCCTCTCCCGTTGCGGAGCACAGGCTCCGGACGCGCAGGCTCAGCGGCCATGGCTCACGGGCCCAGCCGCTCTGCTGCATGTGGGATCTTCCCGGACCGGGGCACAAACCTGCGTCCCCTGCATCGGCAGGCGGACTCTCAACCACTGCGCCACCAGGGAAGCCCTTAAGTCATATTTTAATCCAAACATTTAGTTTATACTGTAAATGCTAAACAGATTTTTATTACATCGCAAATCTCAGCAAATACCACAACTATGCTGCTTAGTAATTAAGAAAATAATGCTGTGATTATTCCACTCGTTTGGGCAAAATGTTTTAAGTAATTTGGCTATTCAATAGTTTTGGCACCTCAGCAAATATAACATCAGTTAATGAACTTGGTTAAAAGGAGTTTGTGCATAATAAATAAACTACTTACTAATTGCCAGATTATTTCATGGAGTAGAGGGAAATGTTTTACCTTGTTTCTGGTAATATAAATTATTTTTACAGTTTAAATGACAACAATGGAGTGAACAGTGTCAGCAAGTGTATTGTTATATGATGGGTCCTTAACCTGCCATAAATCAGCTCTTATGTCAGAAAACCTAAAAGAGTAAGAGTTTACACTTAAATTATGTTTTGTAATTATAATCATATAAAACATTTTTTTCTGTAATGTTTTATTGAAAAGATGTTTTTCTAGTTATTTAGAGTGATAATAAAATAGATCCCCTTCTGTATTCCTTATACTACTTTACTTCAGAGAAGTCAACTGTACTGTGAAGCAAGATGGCATTTCTTCATACAGAGATCATTTAAGTATGCACAAGTTCTACTTTACTGTATAATGTGCTTGTGGATAATAGGTATGTTTTTATTTTTATACTTGACAAACTGGCATTACGAAAATCTGAAATGGATGATCTGTTTGTTATCTTAGTAACAAAGAATGCATGGCCAAGTATTTACATCTATATCTATCTACATATGTATATTTCTGTGTATACACATATATTTATACATATATAATAGATATGTGTATATATACATATATCTGTGCCTGTATCTAAGTCTTATCAATAAGAAATATCTACACCTACATGTATCTATATATCTATGTCTATAACATTATATATTACATATGATACAGAGTATTCCAAACATTAGATTACATAAACATTGCATCTTAATCGACGCTCGGCTTTTCACATGGATATACTGGACTAATAAGGCGCTACCACTGCTGTAAGTATGCACAGCTTATCTGAATTAGTCTTGTCACCTACTCCCAACAATTCACTATAGAACTTGTCATCACCTCTTACGTGGCTAATTCAAAACTACTTCCATCTTCTCTCTTAAATCAACCCCACCAGTACCATTCTTCAATTTTATTGTGAAGTGCTACTTTTGACTGCATTAATTATACTTACTACATCATTATTCCCCTTTCTTCATTTCTTTCCTTATTTAGATTCATTTCTATGCTGTTATTGTAAAAGTTTGCTTTAAAATAAATCTCCCTGTGCCTATTTTCATAACACACGTATGGGCAGGCTAGTTTGAGGTAACAAATGTTTAATACTAATACCAGTGCACTCTATGATTTGGCCCAAGGCCTGTTTTAGTAAATAAAGCTTTATCGAACACAGACACGTTTATTTGTTTAAGTATTTTCTATGACTGTGTTTGCCAGTGGTAGGTACTCTCCTTTTCTGAAAAAAGGCTAGATAGTAAATAATTTAGGCAGAGAAACAGTATTAGCTTGCAAAGATGAATGCAAACATAGTTATTTCCCCTTCCATTATATTCCCTTATCCAAATATAATGGTTCTCCTTTCAGCAGCATGCTGAAGACCATATAATTGCTATCATAATGGGAAAAAAATATTTAAACGCTGAAGAGTCAAGTTACTTATCTTCAAACTCACCCCTTGCAGGTCCTCTACATTTCAGCCTCATGAGCCTTCTTTTCTTCACCACACCTTTGGCCTTTCTGTTTCTTCCTTCAGTTGCCTCCTGCCACCTTACTCCTGAACGTCTTTGAGGAGTTAAAATCTGTTCAGCTACCAAAACTCAGTTCTAATATTATTTTATTGAGGAAAGTTAGGATATCAGTTTTTGTTTTTTTTTTTTCTTTTTTCCCTAATAGTACCCTTTACTTTTCTTCTGTAGCACTTACTAGAGTTGCCATTTGGTCTTAATGTGTCCATTATTCACACTCTCAATTAATGTCTAACTCATTAGACTGTGAACTCAAGGAAAGTAAGACCTTTACCTAATTTTGCTTGCCATTTTATCTTCGATGCCCAGTACAGTGCTTGAAACTGAGCAGGAAATGAAGAAGTATTTACTTACTAAATTACCCCACAAATAAGCTGATGAATAAAACCAAAGCAATTCTAGAGTCATGTAAGAAATAATAGAGAGAGATCACATGTACACTATGTATGTATGGTTTTTCCCAATGGCAACATTTTATAAAACGGTGATACCACAATGAGAATGTTAACATTGATCAAAATCATTGATCATATTTTGATAACTTCTTTTACTTTCATTCATCTGTATACGTGTGTGTATTTAGTTCTACACAATTTTATCAAATGTACAGGTTCTTGTATCCACTACCACAATCAAGATAAAGAACAATTCAATGTGACCACTATCCCTTGTGTTATTCTATGATAGACACACTTACTTCCCTGGAATCTCCTCTGACCTTTTCCACTAACCCTGACTCCACCACCTGCTCTCCATTTCTCAATTTTTGTCATTTCAAAACTGCTATATAAATGAAATCATAAAGTATGTTACTTTTTGGAACAGTTTTTTATACTCATAATTCTGTGAAGCCATGCTGTAAAAATCAATAGTTCATTCATTTCTATCAGTGAGTATTCCATGGTGTGTACATACTATATTTTGTTTAAACATTCACTCCTTGAATCTGGGCTATTCCCAGTCGGGACTACAACGAATAACACTGCTACGTAACTCATATATGAGTTTTTATGTGAACATACATTCACAGTGTTCTGGGATAAATGCGAAAAAGTATAATTGCTGGGTTGTATAATAACTGCAAAGGATTAATATTTAACAAACCTCTTCCTAATCTTTCAGCAATTGCCGTAAGGTGTTATCTGAATGGCAGAACTACTTGAGTTTGGGATTATTAACACTTTGAGTAATTCATAAGTGCAAATCAAAAAGTGACTTGATATTCTAACTTGAATAACAAAAAGGCCAACTCACAGAATGCATGTCTTTTATCCTCAACAAAGTTTCACTAATAGTTCCAAGGATGCAAACAATCACAAGCCACAGTTCAACAAACTTGGCAACATCTGAGACGAGCATTTTAACTTCTCAGGTTCTTTCTTTCCATATTAAGGCAGACTGTTATTCAAATTTAACATACACGTTCCTAAGGGATGCATCACGGCATCACCTACAGAAATGGCATTATTTTAGTCATACAATATCTTCATTTATACTCTGATAGTTACAAGTCATCACTGACATCTCCAGCAGTGATGTTCATAATTCATAATTTCAAGTTTTGTTTATAAGTCATTTAGACAGACAAGGTACATTCTATTGAAAGTATTTAATAGATAAAAATGTTCCATTAGAGGGCTTCCCTGGTGGCACAGTGTTTGAGAGTCCGCCTGCCAATGCAGGGGACACGAGTTCGTGCCCCTGTCTGGGAAGATCCCACATGCCGCGGAGCGGCTGGGCCCGTGAGCCGTGGCTGCTGAGCCTATGTGTCCGGAGCCTGTGCTCCACAACGGGAAAGGCCACAACAGTGAAAGGCCTGCGTACCACAAAAAAAAAAAAAAAAAAAATGTTCCATTATGTTTTCACTAGCAAATACGATCAGGAGGTCAGATTAGCCCGTTTACAAGGAGGTCTAACCACACCACTACTTTGTAATTTGGAACATTACCAAGGAAAAGGAGTTTCAAGCCAGCGATTACCTTCTTCCTTCATTCTTTAGATTACCCTAAAAGTATTTTATGACATATTTGGATGAGATGGAATTATACACACACACACACACACACACACACACACACACACACACTTCTTGTGTCTACTGGGAAGAATAAAAAATGACTTCATGTCCATAACATCTTTATCTACTGGTAATTTTCTCCTAGCAGAATTTACCCAGGCTTTTTCAGAGAGAGAAACACTGATAATTCTCACCAAAAATGTGTTTCAACCTTTCCTTCAACTTCCAAAAATTCACCTGTAATCTTGACTTATACATAATACAAATGCTACCCTTTCTTGTATTGATTTTTGGTCTGTGGTCATGTTTTGAAATGCCTGTGGTGGTAATTTTACATCATAAACGACTAGAACTTTTCTTTGGAACCTTATTTTATAAAGTATTTTCAGTTAGGATTTGATATATACTTTATAAAACGTAAGTAATTCAGTGACGGTGGCAAAAAAACAAAATAAACAAAAGTAATATTTAAATGTAAGGGCATAAGTGTGAAAGAAAAAAATGCAGTCAATGTCTCTCATACTGAACACTGGAAAAACAAACCAAATGACAAAAAACAACTATAAAATGAAAACAGTCATTGATTCATCAAGTTGAATCACATATTAAATATATTCCTTTATATGAAAGTAATATGGCATGAGTGGTGTCATGATAGGGACACGGTATCTTAGCTTAGAATAAAAAGAGCAGTTTTAGAAGATGGGTTCACTCAACTTTAAGGATTATATAAATATTTTGCTATTTCACTGCAATCTAAAATCATTCATTTAAATAAATTCATTAAAGAAAATTCATCTAATTAAAATTACATGTAAAAGCTAATTTTGACAGTAACAACAAAGTAAAAGAGAAAGACAACAAAAAGACAATAGAGAGAAGTAGCAGCCATTCATATGAAATTCATAATACATATGAAAAACTTTAATACAATTTTCTTATCAACATGGAAGTGTTTTCTTAAACTTTCGGTATGTTATTGGTATTTTTATTCTATATTTTCTCTACAATGAAAACAAAATTGACTAACATTCTATTTCTGAATGTATTTCATATTACAAAAGTATAATATGTGCCTTGATTTAAAAAATAGAAAAGGATCTCAACTTTTTACTGTATTTTTCATAAGAAAGAAGGTTATTTTCTCTAGCTGTGAAAGGACAAACCACATTTAAATCCTTGAACTTGGTTTCTTTGTGAGCATAAGGAACAAATAGGAGAACTCCCTTATACTCAGTCTTCAAGACCACCTATAAAGGCAATTTCTTCACAATTCCCATTATGAAATGTCAGGGGGTCTACAGAAACTAGAAACTCTAAGATATAAATAGAAGGTTGACTACTTGAGTAGATTACCTTTAACATACCTACCACATCTGATTTATATGTTTTTATGATTCCCTGTAATATCCTTGTAGCTAGTATTGGAATATGCACATATCACTATTCCATAGGGAACTCGTTCTGAAATGATGTCACACTACCCTGTCTCTCCAGTATCTCTTAGCACACTGATCAGCTTACTATTCTTACAATTCCCTTTTATTCTCCCTGCTCCATACTTCATTTACAATTCTAAAAGCTAGGAAATATTACTTCTAAATGTTTTACCAATATTTGAGTCATAATTCAAACTCATTCCCTCAAATATACTCTTCCAAGCTTAAATCAAATTTTTCATCTCTTTAAAGATTTAGACTTAAGTATTTTGTACACACACACACATATATATTTATTTACATTTATATATTTTATATTTACTAGACTCAAACTCTCCAACTATGCTTGGAGATTCTGGAGAGCAAAGATACTTGATCCATCTTGCTAACTTCACAAGACCTACCAAGCAGAGCACTTTCCCCATAGTACATGCTCAACACATGCCCGATCAACTGAACTACAAAATATCCAGGTGTAAACACTCTTCCAAGTACTTCCAAAGTGTCAACCTCCCATCTGGGCAATCTCAGGTTTCCTCACTTAATAAGGATCCTTTTGAAACCAATGAGTAAAAATTTCCTAAAGTACTATTATAAAATTTTAAACATGTTAGTATTAAATATTCTCTTTTGCTAAATGTTGCAAACATTTCAAGCCAGATGGAAAGCAGAAAAATAAATCCAAATAGTTAAAGAAAAATTATGAAGTCTTTGTTTTTGCTTCTTCTAGGGACTAAAAATCTCTTTCCAGACAACCTACCTTAGGTTTCTTGGCTTAAACACTCTATTGTAGATACTTCTGTTTGTAATATTATTTATTTGTGCAAGCAGAAGTGGTATTTCCTGGTTATACTGGTATAAGCACCTCTAATTCACAGGGTATATTTTCTGTTTTTTAGACATTGTTTGGGTGCGAGGTATTATTTTCCAATGTCTGAGTTTTTTAAAAACTCTAGCTATAAACTAAGCTCTGCCAAAAGAGACGTATATCATAAAAACCCCTTAATGTTACAAGATTAAAATCTACACACACAGCCTCATTGTGCTCATGTATAGCAGAGCCTTGCTGACCTAAATTGTTTGAATTTGCAAATGAGGAAGCTCATGATTCTACAGGCTCTAGGTTATTTGAACATTCCAGCTGTGCTAGCTTTATAGCTTGCCAATAAATCCTACGGTTACCTAGGGCTTCCTTTTTTAAAAATTTATTTCTTTTACACAGCAGGTTCTTATTAGTTATCTATTTTATACATATTAGTGTATACATGTCAATCCCAATCTCCCAATTCATCCCACCACTTCCACCCCCCTACCACTTTCCCCCCTTGGTGTCCATACATTTGTTCTCTACATCTGTGTCTCTATTTCTGCCTTGCAAACCGGTTCATCTGTACCATTCTTCTAGATTCCACATATATGCGTTAGTATATTCGTTTTTCTCTTTCTGACTTACTTCACTCTGTATGATAGTCTCTAGGTCTATCCACATCTCTACAAATGACCCAATTTCATTCCCTTCTATGGCTGAGTAATATTCCATTGTATATATGTACTGTATCTTCTTTATCCATGCATCTGTCGATGGGCATTTAGGTTGCTTCCATGACCTGGCTACTGTAAACAGTGCTGCAATGAACAATGGGGTGCATGTGTCTTTTTGAATTATGGTTTTCTCAGGGTATATGCCCAGTACTGGGATTGCTGGGTCATATGGTAATCCTATTTTCAGTTTTTTAAGGAACCTCCATACTGTTCTCCATAGTGGCTCTAACAACTGACATTCCCACCAGCAGTGCAAGAGGGTTCCCTTTTCTCCACAGTCTCCCCAGCATTTGTTGTTTGTAGATTTTCTGGTGATGCCCATTCTCACTAGTGTGAGGTGATACCTCATTGTAGTTTTGATTTGCGTTTCTCTAATAATTAGTGATGTTGAGCAGCTTTTCACGTGCCTCTTGGCCATCTGTACGTCTTTGGAGAAATGTCTATTCAGATCTTCTGCCCGTTTTAAATTGTTGTTTGTTAGAAGATTTTAAATCACAGTTTCAATTTTATTACTTGTGATTGGCCTGTTCATATTTTCTATTTCTTCCTGGTTCAGTCTTGGAAGGTTGCACCTTTCTAAGAATTTTTCCATTTCTTCCAGGTTGTCCATTTTATTGGCGTAGACTTACTTGTAGTACTCTCTTATGATGATCTGTATTTCTGCAGTGTCCATTGTAACTTCCCCTTTTTTATTTCTAATTTTATTGATTTGAGTCCCCTCCCTCTTTTTCTTGACGAGTCTGGCTAAAGGTTTATCACAATTTTGGTTATCTTCTAAAAGAACCAGCTTTTAGTTTTACTGATCTTTGCTATTGTTTTCTTTGTTTCTATTTCATTTATTTCTGCTCTGATCTTTATGATTTCTTTCCTTCTACTAATTCTACTAACTTTGGATTTTGTTTGTTCTTCTTTCTCCAGTTCCTTTAGGTGTAAGGTTACATTGCGTATTTGAGATTTTTCTTGCTTCGTGAGGTAGGACTGTATTGCTATAAACTTCCCTCTTACAACTGCATCCCGTAAGTTTTAGGTTGTCGTGTTTTCCTCGTCATTTTGTCTCTAGGCATTTTTTGATTTCCTCTTTGATTTCTTCAGTGATCTCTTGGTTATTTAGTAACATATTGTTTAGCCTCCATGTGTTTATGTTTTTACGTTATTTCCCCTGTAATTGATTTCCAATTTCATAGTGTTGTGGTTGGAAAAGATGCTTGATATGATGTCCATTTTCTTAAATTTATCGAGGATTGATTTGTGACCCAACATGTTATCTATCCTGGAGAATGTTCTGGGTGCACCTGAGAAGAAAGTGTAATCCGTTTTTGGATGGAATATCCTATAAATATCAGTTAAATTTATCTGGTCTATTGTGTCATTTAAAACTTGTCCTCCCTTATTAATTTTCTGTCTGGATGATCTGTCTATTGGTGTAAGTGAGGTGTTAAAGGCCCACACTATTACTGTGTTACTGTCGATTTCCTCTTTTATAGCTGTTAGCATTTGCCTTATGTATTGAGGTGCTCCTATGTTGGGTGCATATATATTTATAATTGTTGCATCATCTTCTTGGATTGATCCCTTGATCATTATGTAGTGTCCTTCTTTGCCTCTTGTAACATTCTTTATCTTAAACTCTTATTTTATCTGATATGAGTATTGCTACTCCAGCTTTCTTTTGATTTCCTTTTGCATGGAATATCTTTTTCTATCCCCTCACTTTCAGTCTGTATGCATCACTAGGTCTGAAGTGGGTCTCCTGTAGACAGCATATATATGGGTCTTATTTTTGTACCCGTTCAGCAAGCCTGTGTCTTTTGGTTGGAGCATTTAACCCACTCACATTTAAGGTAATTATCGATATGTATGTTCCTATTACCATTTTCTTAATTGTTTGGGGTTTTTGTAGGTCCTCTTCTTCTCTTGTGTTTCCCACTTAGAGAAGTTCCTTTAGCATTTGTTGTAGAGCTGGTTTGGTGGTGCTGAATTCTCTTAGCTTTTGCTTGTCTGTAAAGTTTTTGATTTCTCCATCAAATCTGAATGAGATCCTTGCTGGGTACAGTAATCTTGGTTGTAGGTTCTTTCCTTTCATCACTTTCAATATATCATGCCACTCCCTTCTGGCTTGTAGAGTTTCTGCTGAGAAATCAGCCGTTAACCTTATGGGAGCTCCCTTGTATGTTGTTTGTTGTTTTTCCCTTGTTGCTTTTAATAATTTCTTTGTCTTTAATTTTTGTCAGTTTGATTACTATGTGTCTCAGCATGTTTCTCATTGGGTTTATCCTGCCTGGGACTCTCTGCACTTCCTGGATTTGGGTGGCTATTTCCTTTCTCATGTTAGGGAAGTTTTTGACTATAATCTCTTCAAATATTTTCCCAGGTGCTTTCTCTCTCTCTTCTTCTTCTGAGACACCTATAATGTGAATGCTGATGCATTTAATGTTGTCCCAGACGCCTCTTAGGCTGTCTTCATTTCTTTTCATTCTTTTTTCTTAATTCTTTTTCATAGCAGTGAATTCCACCATTCTGTCTTCCAGGTCACTTATCCATTCTTCTGCCTCAGTTATTCTGCTATTGATTCCTTCTAGTGTATTTTTCATTTCAGTTATTGTAGTGTTCATCTCTGTTTGTTTGTTCTTTAATTCTTCTACGTTTTGTTAAACATTTCTTGCATCTTCTTGATCTTTGCCTCCATTCTTCTTCTGAGGTCCTGGATCATCTTCACTTCATTAGTCTGAATTCTTTTTCTGCAAGTTTGCTTATCTCCACTTCAGGGTTTTATCTTATTCCTTCATCTGGTTCATAGCCCTCTGCCTTTTCATTTTGTCTGTCTTTCTGTGAATGTGGTTTTCGTTCCACAGGCTGCAGAACTGTAGTTCTTGCTTCTGCTGTCTGCCCTCTGGTGGATGAGGCTATCTAAGAGGCTTGTGCAAGCTTCCTAATGGGAAGGAAGAGCTCCATAAATCTTTAATCTCCTTGTCTGCTGAGGGGTGGGGCTGAGTTCTCTCCCTGTTGGTTGTTTGGCCTGAGGTGACCCAGCAATGGAGCCTACAGGCTCTTTGGTGGGGCTGGTGGCGGAACTCCAGGAAGGCTCACCCAAGGAGTACTTCTCAAAACTTCTGCTGCCAGTGTCCTTGTCCCCTCTGCCCTCCACCTCTGCAGCAGACCCTCCAGCACTAGCAGGTAGGTCTCACTCAGTCTCCTATGGGGTCACTGCTCCTTCCCCTGGGTCCTGATGCGCACACTACTTTGTGGGTGCCATCCAAGAGTAGAGTCTCTCCTTCCCCCAGTCTTGTCTATGGGGAATTAAATCTCGCTAGCCTTCAACGTCTGATTTTCTGGGAATTCCTCCTCCCATTGCTGGACCCGCAGGTTAGGAAGCCTGATGTGGGGCTCAGAACCTTCACTCAAGTGGGTGGACTTCTGTGGTATAACTGTTCTCCACTTTGTGAGTCACCCACTGAGAGGTTATGGGATTTGATTTTTATTGTGTATTGTGCACCCCCTACCATCTCATAGTGGCTTTTCCTTTGTCTTTGGATGTGGGGTATCTTTTTTGGTGAGTTCCAGCATCTTCCTGTTGATGACTGTACAGCAGTTAGTTGTGATTCCTGTGCTCTCGCAAGAGGGAGTGAGCGTACGTCCTTCTACTCCACCATCTTGAACCAATCTCCCCCAGGGCTTTTCTGAAAATCTGGGCTGCCATAGATTTGGAGGCGCACTCATAAATGCTAAGTATACTTGACAGAAATAGCATCGGTTAGCTTATTCTTGTCATTTTTTTTTGACATTAGTCTTACAGAGTTTGTGATGGAGACAATAACCTGTATTCTCAGTGAATGGATACAATTTTACTTTTAGAAAGCTCTGTTTGCTTTATTACGAAGAATATAATGTAACATTTTTTTGTGCTCCTAAGGATTTATTAGTAGGAAATATAAAACTGTAAAATCTCTCCTGCCAAAGGAGTAGATGACAATTCAGACCTCTGTCATGAGGAGAGAGCACATAACTCACTACAATACAAGCCAGGCAGTGATTACGTGAAACAGAGACTTTAAAGGGATGCTCTTAGAAGACACATCATCATGTCCAACTGATCTGTGAAACCAGGTTTGACTTTCTCAGTTCAAAACAACAAAAAACTAATATTTACATTACATGTAAACAACAAATTGTAACAATCTGCCAACAAATTTAAATGCATTCATCTTTAGATGCACAGAAAAGGGTGTGAACAAGCAATGAAAGAAATCTGAAACTTTATACATTTCCCTAAGAACACTTATCAAGGAAGAGCCTTCAATTATGAGGACTTACTTACATATAAACTATAATTTACTGGTATTCTAATATATAAGTGTATGTGTTCATGACTCTACATACAACAAGCTTGCCTTGCTTATTGTATGGGGACAATACATAGCATATATAACGTGTGTAATGATCTAATACAGTGGCTGGCACATAACAAATAGTCAATAAACATTTGTTGCTACATTAATAAGGTTTGATACCATAAATGAAATTTTACTATTCAGGGAGTAATTTAAAACAACACTTCAAGAATACTGGGAAATGTTTTGCATGCTGTTCCCTCTACTAATATAAAAAATGTAAAAGTAATATTTTGTCAAAGTCTCCTATGTATGATTTATGTATTCAGCAAATATTTATTGGGCACATTCTATGTGTCACAGACTGTGGTGAAGGCTGAGAATGTTCTAGTGAATGAAAAAAAAACCTCATGATGCTTACATTCAGATGATTATTTCAATCTTAAATTAGATACCAAATATTTTTTGAATAAATTATTGTTCAAACTATTTGCCTTATACAATTTTCATCTAATTTCTGTTAGAAATACTAAAACAAGAGTCAATCTTACATGTCATATTGGGAAGCTCCAAAATGACAAAATTCCTCCTCTGTTGGCATTACTTGCTTGGTTACTGGTTTCTCTAAGTAATGTGATTCACACAGGTGTGTCTATTTACTTCTATGTTTCCATGTGTGTCTGTAGCAAAACATGGAAAACATATTTCATAAAGATGTATTTGATTTAATATTAAGACTACATACTCTATTATTAATCTTCACTTATGTAACATGATTAATCTTTCAAAACTGTAACTTTTTATAAATGAAATTGCCAATGCTCTGCTGATCACACTAGTTTGTCAATTTGTATACTATTTTCATACTCTAAAAGTCAAACTGACATATTTTGTAAATAAGATACTAGGCAAGATATTTGAGAAATATGGTATCAGCAACTGCAGTCCTCTTTACTATTAATGCTGAAAAGAGATGTCTAAACTGATGAATTACTCAGATAAACTGTGTTCATCAAAAATAATGAAGGCTAAAATAAAGACAATAAATAAAAATCTTAAGAAGTCATTATTAGCACTTTATTTTTATGAGAAAACAATTTTGAATTGGAAGATAAGAAATTTTGTTTTAAAGGTTGGATTATACATAATCATTTGGAATGATTATATTTTTGGTACAACCAAATTTGATCACTTATCTGGGTCCCAGCTCTCTCAAACAAATCTTTTAGATTCTGAGACCTAGTGTATTGCTACCCTTATTTGTATCAATAGTAAAATATACGTCTTCCTGATAAAACATTTGCTTGACTTGCTGGGACACTGGTGGTCACAGGGAGATACTGTAATAAAAAAACAGAGGTAGAACTTTCAAAATGCACTGATTAATCAAAATTCCGCTAATACATTCTCAGTTCTGTCCTCCGTATATCTGATTCTATATTCCAGGTAGAACAGACATTTTGGAACTTAATATTATAATTTTTTAAGTAAGATTAAATAATGTTAAAGTATTTAATCTAAAGGTGTGCCATTATAAATATATCAAAACATGAACTTAAAAGAATACTTTTAGGTGACCTGAGTTCTGATCAATCTTACAAAATATATTACCTTATGTTGTATTTCTTTCTATTTTTCTAATTCTATAGTAGTGACCCATGTATCAAAATTAGAATAAATAAATTTCCTGAAGTTACTTTTGCCTTTCATGGAAATTAAGTTTTACAGATTAACTTGAAAATCATAACAGTTTTTCAAAATGTTCATAAACATGTAAAGGAAAAACTGGAAAAAATAGTCTGGGCAGTAAGAAACCCCTCAGAAGACATTTTCAAAGGGTAAAGAAACTATCAGTAACAGTCCTCACATATTAAATGGAATGTCTTTTGCAGAGTGGACCCAGAAGTTTAAAATTCAACTTTTTTATTCACAGAAAAATGAGAAATGAATATACTGAAATACAGTTTTAATGCCAAAATATTAACATATCACAGACATTGTGCCAGGAACAAGTGAAAAAGAACAAGTTCCTGACACCAGAAGATTCCTAGACTAGTACCGGTGTTGGTGTCAGACTCATTAAAAAACTCTACTACTATATAACACAGGATATAGTAGTCACAGATGGCTGCAAACGTGAGGAAATATTCATTTCTTCCCACAAAATCTCCAAGTAGCAAACTTACCTATGGATATATCTAGGCAAGTTACATAATAGTTAAGACGTGTAAAATTAATTATGACACAGTACAATAATCTTAGTTATGTTTTAACAGCAAACTAAAATAATAGAAACTATCAAAAGTACACTATATTTACTTATCTCTTATCCATAGAATTCATGTGCCTTTCCCACAGCAATGGCTCTTTCTGCTTCAGCTTAATTACAGCTGGGAAGCCATAACATGTTGGCATTAAGTGGTACCCAGATACTATGCCTCCAATTTGCAACTTGGAATTTTCCCACTCTGGTTAGTGTTATATTTCATGACAGATGTCCCCTATTCAACACTTTTACTTTAACATAACCTTTAACATTGAAATTATTATTCTTTTTCTCTTGGAACAAATACTTTCCACTCCTTTTTAAATTCATGAACCAGATCCCTTTTTTTTTCCTTAAAAAGATGATATTGTGTTCCTCCACCTGCCTCAGTAAAACCTCTCACGTTGTCAATGGTTAAAAAAATCACAAAATCTACCTAAACCAGTTTTAGAGGGGCACATACATTACTTGTTAATAAATTAATTCATTAATTACCATAAATAAAATACAGAAGATATCTGCCCAAAACTGTACGGTGACAGATCACAGTAAGAGTACTTTCATATCCCATGCTTATGTGTCAACACTATGACTCTTCTAAATACATATATTTCCTTCCATGTAGTAAAATCAAAGTTAATTTTTGAACTAAGTTTAAAATCATGTTGAAATCTAGGAAAGCAGTTTGTCTGCTTAATACCTACTTTGATCCTATTTCAGACAGTGAAGAAAAACAAACTATAGACATTTTTTCCAAAAATGATTGTGTTACTTTACTGGAATTATACACATTTACTGATTTATAAAATTTTATTCCCTGCCACTTTTTTTCCTATGAATTTTTAAGTATTTTCTTACATCCTAGTTCTCAGAGTCAAAGATCAAACAAATTAATGTTGCCGTTGTTTGAAAATCTAGATTATATGCACACCTAAACACAGCCAAGTTTTTTGTTTGTTTTAACATTCATAGGTTATTCTTGGGAATATATAATGTCTGAGAGTCTTCTTTGCTCATTTGTATTGTGGGTGGGACAAGCATCTTATCTGTTTTTGCTTATCAATTATCCTTTCTGTAGTAGTAACTCAATTTTATGGACTTAAAATTTTTTCTGTTAAAAATGAAACACCTGGGGAATAAATGAATATTCTATTAACCCTTACATTCATGAATGTCTGCGTCTGTTTGCGTATGATTCACCCTTTCTATTATGTGCCTTGTACGTATGTTTTCTGTTGCTATGCACAAGCTCTACTACAAGAACCGAAAAGAAGAAGTAAATGCAGATGCACTTATGGCCAATCACCCACTGCCATTTATCCCTGAGATGCCAGAATGGTTCAACATATGCAAATCAAAAAAACGTAATACATCCCACGAACAGAACTAAGGGTAAGAATCACATGATCATCTCAATATGCAGAAAAAGAATTTTAAAAAAGTCAGCACTCTTTCTTGATAAAACACTCAACAAACTAGGTATAAAAGGAACTCATCTCAACATAATAAAGGCCACAGCTAACATCATACTTAACTGTGAAAAATGAAAACCTTTCCCTCTACGATCAGGAATAAGATAACTGCCCACTTTTGCCACTTCTATTCATCACAGTACTGGAAGTCCTAAATAGAGCAAGTAGGTAAGAAAAAGGAAGGAAGGAAAATTACAAAAAATAAATTAGGCAAATTGGAGAGGAAGAAGTAAAATCGTCTCTGTTTGCAGAGGACATGATCCTATGTGCAGAACTCCCTAAAGACCCCACACAAACACACACACACACAAAAAAACCTGTTAGAATAAACAAATTCAGTAAATTTGCAGGACACAAAATCAATATACAAAAACCAGTTTACTTCTATATCCTAACAACCAACCATCTGAAAAGAAAATTAAGAAAATTCCATTTACAATAACATCAAAAAGAATAAAAAATACTTAAGAATAAACTTAACGAAAGAGATGAAAGATTCATACATTGAAAACTACAAAACACTGATGAATGACATTCAAGTACACTCAAAGACATCTCATGTTTATGGATTGGAAAAATTAATATTATTAAAAGTCCATATTACCCAAAGCAATCAACAGATTCACGCAATCCCCATCAAAACCTCAATGTCTTTTTTTTTTTTACTGAAATAGAAAAAAAATCCTAAAATTTGCATAAAACCACAGAAGACTCAGAATAACCAGTGCAATCTTGAAAAAGAACAAATCTGGAGGCACCACACTTCCTTCAAAATGTAATACAAAACTACAGTAATTAAAATAGTATAGTTCTGACACACAGACAGACTTACACACCAATGGAACAGAAGAGAGAGCTCAGATACAAACACACACATATACAGTCAACTGATCTCTTGACAAGGGTTTCATGAACACAGGAGGGAAAGATTGTCTCTTTAACAAATGGTGTTGGGAGAACTGTATCCACATGCAAAAACGTTAAGTTGGACCATACACCAAAAGTCACTCAAAGTGGATTAAAGATTTAAACATAAGACCAGAAACTGTAAAACTCCTAAAAAAAATAGGGGGAAAGCTTCTTGACATTGGTCTTGACAATGATTTCTTAGATATGACCACAAAACCATAGGTAACTATAGCAGAAATAGGCAAGTGGGACCACATTAAACTAAAAAGTTTCTGCATGGTAAAGGAAATAACCCAGAGAATGAAAGGCAACGTATGAATGGGAGAAAACATTTGCAAACCATATATCTGATAAGGGGTTAATTTCCAAAATATATAAGGATTATACAATTCAATAGCCAAAACCCACAATCTAGTTTAAAATGGGCAAACAACCTGAATAGACATTCTTCCAAAGAGGACATACAAATGACCAACAGCTACATCAAAAGTTGCTCAACATCACTGTCAGATAAATGCAGATCAAAACCACAGTGGGTTATCAGCTCACACCTGTCAGAATGGCTATAATCAAAAAGATAAGAAATAACAAGTGTTTTTGATGAGGATGTAAAGAAAAGGGAACCCTCATTCACTGTTGGTAGGAATTAAGTTGGTACATCCATTATGGAAAACAGTATGGAGATTCCCCGCAAACTTAAAATAGAACTACCATATGATCCAGCTATTCCTCTTCTGGTTATATACCTGAAGGAAACAAAATCAATATCTCAAAGATGTATCTACAGAAGTGCAGGGAAGCATGTTCAAATTTTCAACAAATCACTGTCCTTTTTTGGGCCAGAGTAGTACACTGAGAGAATGAGGCCAGGAAAAAAATCCTATAGTGACTTTGCACCCTTCTGTGTGTTACTGACAGTTCAAACTATATCATCCCATAAACTTTATTTATTTACTGTATTTACATTTCCAGCACAAGGACGTGCTTATGCTAACAGGCATAGATTCAGTACAACTGACAACCATTTAAACAAGAAAAAAAAGTAATAAAATTAAGGGAAGAGGGAGAGTGAAGAAATAATTATACTGGGAAACAACTAAGGGAAGACAGTGTAATTGAGCACAAATCTAGCTCAGAGGTTCCTGGTAATTAAGGCAAAAAGCTTTACAGAGCTACTGTGATATAACTGAAAGAAAGCATACCAATTCACCTCTAAACCACTGTGGGAACTTGGTTTGGTTCATGACACAAGGGTAAGAGAATGTAATAGAGAAGGTCCTCAGTTAGAACTTTTATAAAACAGAGCTTTTCCACATAGTCATTTCTCACACTGACTCCAGATATAAGCAAGGGCTTACTTACAATGTTGAGATCTACAGAGATGGGGCAAAAGTTAACAGATGACTTTTATATGTAGCTGTTTTGTCATCTGCCTTGACACAGGGATAAAACTGACTTTTGTGAATGAATTATTATCGTGTCCCTTAAGTTATATCTCTCTATCTGCCATTTTACGTCATGCTTTTGACTGGAGCTATATAGTACACGACTCAAAACCGAGATAAACATATGTCTGAAATGCTAATATATATTCTATGTTACCAACTGAAAGGAGATCAATATGCTCTATTTCTATGATGAGGGAATGATGGAAAGTATGCTTTCCAGGGGATATTTGGCAATGTCTGGAAACATTTCTGGTTGTCACTGCTGGGAAGCTGCTACTGGTGTCTAGTGGGTAGAGGCCAGGGATGCTCCTAAACATCCTACAAGGCACAAGACAGCCTCCTCACAATAAAGAATGATCTACTCCCCAAAACTAATAGTACTAAGGTTGAAAAACACTGCTGTAGATCAGTGGTCTTCAAAAAATGCTGCTCCCACACTCCCTGAAATTTTTTTTTAAAACCACATACTCCCTCACACATTTTTAACTTGACTTCTAAAATTTTTCACCATGGATTTAAATGGTTGGGAAAAATATTATTTCCAGGATATTGTGAATACTGCCCTTAGTATTGAAATATTATAGCATTCTTTAAAATGGAATTTGATAGCCACAGCAATTTGATAGCCATTATGATCCAGCCAAGAATATGAAAGGGCTCTTCTTTAAAATTCAGAAATTTTACATCAATTGTAGGAAAAAATACACATATAAAAACTGAAGATCTGGAAATTGATTATTTTAAAGACACACTGTGGGCTGAACTGTACCCTCCCAAAAAGATATGTTGAAGTCCTAACCCTCAGTACCTCAGAATGTGACCTTGCTTGGAAATAGTCTTTGCAAATTTAACCAAGTTAAGATGAGGTCATTAGGGCAGGCCCTAATGCAATGAGACTGGTATCCTTAAAAAAGGGGAAATTCAGGCTTCCCTGGTGGTGCAGTGGTTGAGAGTCCACCTGCCGATGCAGGGGACATGGGTTCATGCCCCGGTCCGGGAAGATCCCACATGCCGCGGAGTGGCTGGGCCCGTGAGCCATGGTCACTGAGCCTGTGCGTCCGGAGCCTGTGCTCCGCAATGGGAGAGGCCACAACAGTGAGAGGCCTGTGTACCGCAAAAAAAAAAAAAAAGGGGGGGGGGGGCGGAATTCAACATACACAGGGAGAAGATGATGTGAAGACATACAGGCAGAATGCAATGTGAAGACAGAAGCAGAGATCTGACTGATGTGGGGCGTTCCCTGGTGGTTTCCTGGTTAGGACTTAAGGCTTTCACTGCCGAGGGCCCGGGTCCAATCCCTGGTCAGGAAGTAAGATCTCACAAGCATGAGCTGTGTAGTTTGTACAGTTAACTGGTTCTTGTGTAGCATCATTGATTTTTGGATCTTTACAAATACTGTCCCACTTTGAGGTCCCCGCACTTAAGTGACTCCTCGCCACCACGGCAGCCGCTCCCCAAGGTCCCGTGGTTACTGACATGACCCACAGGACAGCCAGGAGCCGAGCAGCAGCAGCAGTCTTGGAAGCAACCGGCCCGGAGGGCCAAGCAGCCGCCATCCAACACAGCTTTTCTTGATTCCTACTTATCTGGCCTGGTATTCCTCCACCACCATCGTACTAAAAAGCAACTGTACCCATTTCTGAACTCCCAAAGCTCTTTCAATATTCTTCTATAACAGAACTGAGTACAGCTTTTATTTCAGTTATCATTTATCTTACCTTATTTTTCCCATTTGCAACACTTATACACTGACACTTCAATGAAAACTGTGCAATTATCATATAAATATTACATTTTTGTACAACTAGGTAATCAAAGCGGTGGTTCTTAAATGTTCCTCACAGTCTGCATTGTTAGTGACATTTACCGTTGGTATCAGGCCAGACATTAGTGTGTGTTTCTTCCCAATAAAATACATGGTTTAAAAATCCTTTTTACCTGGTCATGCACACTGGCAAATATTCATTCCAGAAGATATACTACTGATAGTTGCCATGGAAATTCAAAGATTTAATTTAGGGATTTAAATGTGTAGTAGTTACAGAAGTAAAACAATGGGAAAGTTAATGAGGCCAAATGAATAAAAGCAGAAATTTTTTTTTTTTCATTCTACATACAGATGGTATATATTCCCCAGTCACTCTGAAACACTGATGTGGGTTTTCTCTGGTGGTTTGTTTGTTTGTTTTTGGTCTCATTATCTCTCTCTAGGCCATAAAATGTTTGACTTACTCATATAAACTGTGAATCTATTTTGTTATTTTGCTCTTTATTTGTGTGAGCCCAGTATTTTACTCTTAAGACATCTTTCCTCCTCATTTACTTGTTCAAAAAAGATTATCAAGCAATTTTCTGTTTTAGTGATTTTAATGTTGTGAATATATATGTTAAAAACCAGATAAATATTTCTACTTTCCTAGAAACATCATACTACCCCATCACCTAAGGATATCCTCACCAAATCCAAGTAATGTCAGCTTAATGGTATCCTTTGTGTCTGTATTTGTGGGTTTACAGAGTGAAAAATATCCATGTCATATCAATAAAAGGAACTGAAGAAACTTCTGTGATTCACAATATACTGAATTATCACTAATCTTCAATGATGGTAAAGGGAACTTACAGGTTTCGACACATACTCTAATCATTATATCCTATGTAAACTATGAGTTGGCTGTAATATAAATGAAACACTTTGACAATTAAGGATTATAGAACATGTGCCCAGATTCTGCTTTTGAGATGGTGGTGGTTTAAGCCCATGACAGACTGTACAACTCAGAGTTAATTATAAATTCTGGGTAAAATACAAAATAATAACTATTACTATTCAAAGGCTGTGGAACATAAATGAAAACAGAGTTTGGGAGTAGTGAAACTCTGCAGAAGCTATGACCATGAAGTGAGTGCTATATTTTGTGACTCTGTATGGAGGGAAGGCTGTAGTCTTTTTGTAGTGCAGTATGGCTAGAACTCCAGTCAATAGTCTGCCTTCTTTTTCAAATGAGGAACCAGGGGATGGAGCAGAGGCAACCATGGCTGCTGGAGAGTTGGTCAGAAGAGAAAAGTGGAAGAAGGTAACTGAGATTTAACTGAGAATCATACTGATTCTGACAGATTTTTCCAGTTTGAATCTAAACAAGCTGAACAAAATGTCACCATTCTTTAGAATAATATAACAGAATCCAGTGTCTTCAAAACACAGTACTTACAATGCTCAGGGTACAATCCAAAATGCTTGAAATACAAAGAACCAGGTAAATATGGGCCAGCTTCAAACGATAACATGAGGATGTCTTTGATAGGACACAGATTTTGGTACTATCAGAAGAGAGTTTTAAAAGTTATTTCAATTACACTCAAGAGGTGAAGAAAAAATAAATGAAAATATTAAAAACATTAACAGAGAAGTAGAAAATGTATGAAAGAACAAAAGGAACTTGTATCCTTTGTTCTTCTAGGAAAGACTGTGCTGTTACTTGACACTGATAAAGTCTAATGCCATAATCTAGAACAATTTCCAGTGATGAATATTTTCTAAGGCATGAAAATGTATGCTGCAATTTTCTTACTAAATTTGACATTTATGATACTATTTATTTCTTTATGTATGTCCAAACTTCATTCTGGTATAATTTTCCATCAACATGAAGTAACTTTAATTAGCATTTTATTGTCATACACAATTTAAGACAGTGAATCTCTTAAGTTTTTTTTATATGAAAAGGCCTTTATTTTGCCTTACTTCTTGAAGGATAGTTCCATTAAATATATAGAATTCTACATTTACAGCTATTTTAATTCTTTCAGAAATTTTAAAATATCATTTCATTCTCTTCTGGCCTCCACAGTTTCTGATGAGAAATAAACTGTTAATCAATTCACTCTTTGCTCTGTATTTAAAGTGCTGATTTTCTCTTGCTACTTTCAAGATTTTCTCTTTCCCTTTGAATTTCAATATTTAAATAATTATATGTATATATGTGACCTTCTTTGTGTGTATTCAGGATGGGATTCATTTAGCATCTTGAAACTCTAAATTGACTTGGTATGTTTTTGACCATGACTTTTTTCTATTACATTCTCTCTTCTCATTCTGGGACTACAGTTGCCATAGGTTAGACTTCTTTGTATTATTAGACTTCTTTACTTTGTATTATTAGACTTTCTTTACTCCCTAAAACACAGAAAGATTTGGTAGGGATTCATTTCGCCCCACCAAAATACTAAATGAATGAACTGTAAGAATATACATTATTTTAAATTGTCCATAAATAGCACATTAATATCTTCTGAAAACATGAAGTTCAGCATATTCCCTTTTGTTGTTGTAAAACGCAATTTCCTTTTGCTTAACCCAAGCAAGTAACTTGGTAAAGAAAATTTTCCATTTTTGCCCCATTATCAAGGTTTTCCGTCCCTCTGTATTTTCTCCAGGCTATACAAATCTCCACACACATAGCCTTTGGCAATCCACTTCAGCTATCAGTCTCACCTTTCAAAGTGTACCAATTTCAAGGGCTTTTATTCCACACCATTGTCAGATAATCACAATCTTCCAGAACATTCCACCTTTCTCCTAAAGCTTTCAAGAAAAAATAGAGAACTCACTCACTCCATGATATATTCAGTGCTCTCCAAACTGCGATGTACTCTACACACAAAACATAGTCTTCCTAGGGAAAATTTTCCCTAGGAAAATGTGAAAACTGGTTGGAAGACATAAAATTGGACTTGGGGAAGGGGTTTCATCTGGTTATTTGGTGAAACTCCACAGAACTTTGTATTTGTGCTTCTATGCTCTCTGGGTCTATACTGATAAATGGGACTTTGCATAGTTAGTTATTCAGTAACTTTGAAATTGTACTTTACTGAAGTACAGAAACAATTTTACCAGCTCATCAAAAGCTAAAACAGCTTTTCGGAGATTACACATCTCATTTTAAAGGTACATTTCTACGATGTCTTTAGTCTCTGCTACGGAATTCGGTAAATAAAGATGTTGATCCTTATCCATCTGACTATGTTTAGCTTTGTTTATTTGAACATGCTAATGTATTTCATTAAAATTGCACCTGTTACCATCACTGAATTTAAGGGTCTCATGTTTCTAGTACACTCTCCTATTTTTAGAACCATATCTGGTATATCAGCTCTGTCAAACATTTTCAATCCCATAATGATTAAAACTGGATTTCAATAAATAGCCAAGAATACTCCTTTAAGCAACCCTGTTAGTACTGTTGTTACTCCCCATGTTTTGGTTTTGAAAGCTTCCAATAAAGTATTGGGACAGTTATTAGGTTTCTTTATAAGATAAGATAACGCATTATCTTATGAGCTAAAATACTCATAAAGCGACACCATGTTTCTCAAAAGATTTTTTAACAGGAGTATTATCTCCCACACATCTTATCTTCCTTATTCTATTACAAGATATTCTCCACCATGCCTAGCAAAGGATCCTACATATGATATGCTCAGAGTTAATATTTGTAGAATTAAAAGGAAGCAAATGAAAATCATTATAAATTTTAGATTAACTTCATTAGCACAAAGACGTCTACTCTGCGAGTAAAGTTCCAGGGAGGTATCATATAACACCTTTTCTACTGTCACACCTGAAGCAAGTCTTCAGATCCCCAGTCTGCTTCTTTCTTTTGATAACTCTGTACATTTTTCCCTTCAAGTTTTTGTTCATTCCTGACTACCTACTATTTTTTGAAATATTCACCTTTTGAAATGTCTAAAAAATACAAATGTACTTCACCATTTAATGGCTTATAACTTAACACTAAAGTAAAATATAAAAGAACTGCAACGTTACAATTGCTGAAATCACAAGGCCCTCGCTTTAGACTCAGTATTACTGTTTATAATGTGTGGATGCTGACCTCATCTAAAGAAAAGTTCGACAGGGTGTGTACATTCATTCATTCAATGGATATTTATTGAGCAACTGTTCTGAGTCAGGCATGGTACTAACATCTAGGGCTTCAATAAAGTAGAAGAAGTCTCATCATCAGGGAATACTTCTAATAATTCTAGGGAGGAGATTATCAACAATCCTGTTCCTTCTCCCTGGAACTTCCTTGCAACAAATAAAAGCTTTATATACTTGAGCTATTCAGAGCTACATACACATAATTTGAATCCAAGTTCTTCACAAAAATGAATGCAATATATTGCATTACATCTTCACATAGTTTACTTATGCCTTTATTCTTTCAGTACGTATGTATCCATCAACAGTCCTAAAATATTTCCATAGAAAAAAATTCTATGGAAATATTTTAGGACTGGAAAAGAGCACAGGACAAAGCATTCTATGGTCCCCTTTTTTAGTCTATTAAAATGAAAACATGTTAAAAAAAATAGTATCTCAGATACTGAAAACTGATAAATATTTCAATCTTAAGTGCAACACCCAAAACGTTTTCAACTCCTGGAGATTATGAAGATCCCATAATTTCCCTCTTTAATTAAAATAGAGTATGGCCAAAATATTTGATAATAGAAATGAAATAGAATAACAAAATATATGCATTTAGTTTATGTGGGAATAAAAAGAAGTTAGACTTACTACAGGCCCTATTCTCCATCTGAGCCAACATATTAAATTTAATCTGATTTGAACCTATTCTGGAATATATGTCTATCTCTTAGCATCCTTGCCACCTTCTTTCTATGTAAGAATCTTTGCTGCAAACCCATAAATTATTCCTCAAATTATTCTTTTAACACATTATTAAACACTGAAACAAAAATGAAGTAAGGAAGCTACATAGGCTGTTATTAACTGATTCTCTTTCTTCTATGAGTAAATTCTAAATTCTATTCATGTGCTTTTGTGTCTAATCAGACTTAAGTTATATATATTATGCCATTACAAGTTATTTCCAAGAGATTAATTTGAATATAGTAATAAAAATATGGATGCTCTTTGGGTTGAAATGCATCCCAAGTTACCATTAACACTAATTATGGGAAAAGAATATAAAGAAACCCATTTAAGCCACACCATTTAAAGCAGAATTTAGGGATTGGCTGGGCATGAATTAGAATATTTTATATAACTCTAATGTACAATTGATTAAACAATTTTAAGACAATGTCAAAAACATACAATTGAGTAGATGTGTTGGAGGATGAATTAATTTAACAAGGCTAGAAGAGGTTACTATAAATATGTAACTGTGTAAGAAAACTCTTATCACTATCTTCAACAACATTAATTCCTTCCTTTACTGCATAACTATTGACCATTTAATATATGACAGACACTAGACATGATATAAAATGGTGAATATAAGCTTGATCTGTCACCTTAGAATTATGGTCTATTTGAGAGAAAGAAAAGGAAATAGGTCATTTTCAAAAATAAACTACACTATTAGATCAGTAAATATGCATCACTCTGTAGGCAAACTTTGAGGACCCCCCTACAATAGATGTCTTTTTCTCTTGGTTACAAGTGCTTCTGTTTCCAGGGATGACCATCAGTTTCCGAAACTGACAGCCACTGGCTGGAAAATTAAAACAAGAGTTCAGAATCCAGACAATGCATTTGTGACAAGGGCTAAAACTGATGAACTCTGGGGAGGTAAAACTTACATGTATTTCTTAGAAAGTGAATACACACTTTAATAATCAGAGGAGTGATTTAATAATCACAGGAGAAACTCAGAAATGTGGTATCAAAAAGAAGAGTATACACAACCTAAATGGTCATTAAATATATTTTTAGTTAGTAGTGAAGTAAAAGCAACCTCAGGGGGCTTCCCTGGTGGCGCAGTGGTTGAGAGTCCGCCTGCCGATGCAGGGGACACGCGTTTGTGCCCCGGTCCGGGAAGATTCCACATGCCGCGGAGCAGCTGGGCCCGTGAGCCATGGCCGCTGAGCCTGCGCGTCCGGAGCTTGTGCTCCACAACGGGAGAGGCCACAGCAGTGAGAGGCCTGAGTACCGCAAAAAAAAAAAAAAAAAAAAAGTAACCTCAGGGAATTTATGGTATAAATTTGAAAATTCACAGAATATTAAATATTTTCCAAGATTAGTATATCTAAATGTTTTTACACCTAACTTCATTGGGATGTATAAAAACTCATGTCATTATTTAGCATTTGAAATTTTATATATGAATTAATATACAACCAAAATAAGTCAGATGCCATTTCTTTTCTTGAAGAAGTCAACATTTCCCAAATTCCCTTTTAATTTCCCCATCTTCTGCCCTGCCTATAATAACACCAACAACAAATGGAAACTCATGGCAGGAGAAGGTCACTGGAAAGAACAGGGAACTCTATTTCATCTTCCCAATTTGGTTAGGTTCACAATAGCAGGACTCTACATATGATGAAAAGTGTTTCTACTTACCTGGGAGTGAAGGGAGAACTGGCAAGATAACCCTAGGGTCATGGAATAGTCATATCTATCTGTGAAATGCATGGGCTAAAAGACACTTAAAAAAAAATAAGTACACTGTGGTATCTGAAGTATCTAACTGGAACACTAAGTGATCTGTGATAAAATGCAAGCTCGTAAGGTTGTAACAGCTTGTAGCTTGACTTCAGGGGAGCATAAAAAAGCACAACTGTAAGAGTTTCTCTTTTGAATAGACAAAAGAAAAAAAAAAAAAAACGAAAGAAGACATTCTAGTTGGTAATTGGAATCCCTTGTGACCTGTTAACAAGGGAATGAATAAGAGCCCAATAATTTGAACAAACCAAAAGGAGACTGATTCCTTCCAACACTGGCTAACCTGGGAAACACTGAGTTCTTTCTTTCTGGAAATGTTAAAGTAAAGGCTGAAAAATAACTTTCCAAAAATGCTATAAATAGAATTTCAGTTCTGCCCTGGAAGAGTAGCTGCATGAAAAGAAGTGCAGGCCAGTGGTGTCATGCTTTAAGGAAGAGTCTTCTTTCCCCCGTATAGGGTTACCCTTCCTGTTTTTCCAAGTTATCAGCAGCACCCCCCTCTTCTACCACATGCACATAATACATAATGATTGCACTCCATGAAGATGCTTCAGTTCACCTTTTTCCAGTTTTGAGTGCCTGGGCTACAGTGTACTTTGTCTTCAAAAATACAGTAGCAGTGGCTCTTTTTAGTGAAAATGGCCCCAAGACTTACGGAAGCCCATATCCCCCTCATGTATATAGAGAAAGAAGACCTTGGAATTTTTGTCACCTCCTCTTCCTTCCCATTACACATATATACACCGATGGGTAAAATATTCAAAGCCCCTGCTCCTTTGTCCTAGTTCAGAGCAACTGCAGGTTATTAACAACCCCCCAGACTTCTTCTGTAGGATCAGGCTGAAAGTACCCACTGTGTGATTTTATCCAAGATCAAAATCTCCTTTTTTGGCTTTTCATCCTTTTCCCCTCATACTTCTGGGAATACTCTTTTGAATAAGTCACTTGTATACAAAATGTCGCCTAATGTTTGCTTCAAGGGTATCTAATATAAAACATGTTCTTATACTTTTCTTCAAGGTTCTTTGTTGCTATTTTCTCCTTGGAGCATTCACCAACAACTCTTTCTCTGAACTTTAATACAGGCTGATGTAGCAGATCTTGTGCTAAGAGGTTCACATTCAATCTCATTTTTTCCTTCTAATTTTGAAACAATTACAGACTTACATGAAGGTGCAAAAATAGTACATGGAGTCCCAGGAGCCTTTCACACTCCTTCCCCCCAAATGGTATCTTATGTAACTAGCACAATATTGAAACCTGGGAACTGACATCAGTGCAACACTTTTAACTTGATTACATACACTCATTTGTCTGTGTGTGTCTGCATGCATGTGTATGTCTGTGTGTACTCTTCAGCAATTTCACTGTATATATACATTTGTGTGACCATTATCTCCATTAAGATGGAACAGAACTCTTCCATTACTACTAAGGAACTCTCTCTCATGCTACCCTTTATATTTACAACCCACCCTTGCCCTTAACTATCACTAACCATTAATCAGTTCTCCTTCGCCACAGTTTTGTTATTTTGAGAATGTTGTATAAATGGTATCATATGGTATATGATATTGAGGTGTTTTTTTCCCACTAAGCATAATGTCCTGAGGTCCACCAACGTTGTAGCATGTATCCACAGTTTGCCTTTATTGCTTAGTACTACTGCACTGCATGAATGTATCAGCGTTTGTTCAACTTTTCACCCACTGAAAACATCTAGGTTGTTTTCAGTTTTAGGCTGTTACAAATAAAGCCACTACAAAAATTTATGTACAGGTTTTTGTTGTTCTTGATCTCATTTAAAGCTCTCACAAATCCTGTGAAAATGAAGACCTAACTATGTAACTAGAAAGATTTACAGTTTACATTCTAGTCCAGGCCTGGATTATTTCAAAACCAAGTTTGCCAATCACACAGTGATACTAACTGTTCTGATATTTCCTACATCATTAGATCTCGTGTTTCAGGACTTCCATAACAACTAATGAGTAGGATCTGACACTGAGAATGCCTTTAAGTACTTAGTATTTAACAATTATTATTTATGAAATGTTTGCTTCCCTCCAATGAGCACTACAAAATACTATCTGCTTCACGGTGAACATAATGACAGCTTCTCTAACAAGAGCGATCGCAGTCCTGTGCCTGTATGTTCTACTCCTGCTCAGAGAGCCACTCACCATGTTTAATAGAGAATAAAAAAGAAAAACAAAACACATTTAAAATCCTTTTTCTTCACTGGCAGTGTTATCTCCTCACTGAACAATGAGCAAAGCATGTTTGTTCCTGTTTACTCAGTTCAGTTGAATTTTTGTGGAATATTATTAAATATTCCTAGACTTCATAACAACTCTGGGCAATGTATAATAACTATATACCAATATTATAAAGTTAAGAGGTTAAAAGATTATATAGATGAGAGAGAGTGTAGTAGGCAGAAGGCAGAATAAATGCCCACTAAAATGTCCATGTCCTGGGCTTCCCTGGTGGCACAGTGGTTGAGAGTCTGCCTGCTGATACAGGGGACGCAGGATTGTGCCCCGGTCCGGGAAGATCCCACATGCCGCGGAGCGGCTGGGTCTGTGAGCCATGGCCGCTGAGCCTGCGCGTCCGGAGCCTGTGCTCCGCAGCGGGAGGCCGCAACAGTGAGAGGCCCGTGTATCGCCAAAAAAAGTCCATGTCCTAATTATGTAACTAGACAATTTAAATATATATAAATTATATACCAGAACCTATAAATATGTTATGACAAAAAGGAATTGAGGTTGCCAATAGAACTAAGGTTGCTAGTAAACTGACCTTAGTTAGATAGGGAGATGATCCTAGAGTACTCAGGTGGGCTGACTATAATCACAAGAGCCTTTACAGGTTGAGTAAGGAGGCAAAAGAGGAGTCAGATTCAGAGAAAGAGATGTGATGATGGGACCAGGGAGACTCCATCCAACGTTGCTGGTTTTAAAGATGGAGTAATGGGGCCAAGACCCAAAAAATGTAGGTGGCCTCTAGAAGCTAGAAAAGGCAAAAGAACTGATTCTCCCTAGAGCGTTCAGAAGGAACACGCTATTTTTACCTACTGAATGCAGTCAGTAACTTGGATTTTATCCAGTAAGACCACTTCAGATTTCTGAACTTCAGAAATGAGGTAATAAATGTATGTTTTTCAAACTAAGTTTGTGAACATTTATTACCAGTAACAGGAAACTAATACAATATACATAGGTAGTCAGACAGACAGACAATAGACAGGTGATCGATAGATGGTTGATTTAATGTGTCAACTTGGCTAAGCTGGGGTGTCCAGATGTTTGGTCAAACAGCAGTCAATATGTTGCTGTATTTTTTAGGTGTGACTAAGATTTAAATCAGTAGACTCTGAATAAAGCAGATTACCCTCCATAATGTGAGTGGACCTCATCCAATCACTTGTAGGCCATAAAAGAAAAAAAGACTAAGGTCTCCTGAAAATGAAATTCTGCCTCCAGACTGTCTGTAGACTCATGACTACAATATTAACTCATCCCTGGTCTCCAACTTGCTTTCCTGTCCTGTAGATTTCAGACTTCCAACTCGACATTCATGTGAACTAATTCCTTAAGTATCTGTGTATACACATGTATACATATATACACACATATATATGTATGTATATGTACACGAAGATACATTCTATTGTACTGAGTCTGTGGCTTTGGAGAACCCTTACTAATATAGATGAGAGAGGAAGAGGGGGCAGGAAGGTGGGGGGCGGGAGAGAGAGAAGATATACACAAAGGAAGTAGAAAAATTGTGGTTTACACTTGAGTGAGAAAGCCTAGACTTTTCTTCAGTAAGGAAGCTCTAAGTAATATTCTCCTAGTCTTTCATACAGATAATTGACCTTCTCTTCCTCTCATAAGCCTAACTTGAGGTTTATAACAAAAAGTAATTTTTACTGGCATATAACCGTAAGGACATTGCATGGGCGACGGCGGTGGGGGGGGGTGTATGATTTATCACCATGATAAATTATATACATGCAAATATACTTACGTATACCCCAAAGACTGTCCTTTTGAAACCAATGGAACAAAACCACAGTTTCCAATAGTATTAAATGTGAACATAGTAGAAAATGAGATTGGCCCAAGGCTTTAATGAAGAATTTTTAGTGCAAGGATTACTTACATAGATCCAGGCACAGTTACAGAACAAACAAGGATATGTGAAGGATTCAAGTATTAACAATAGCAGGAGGCCATTATCCTCACCTCCAGAACTGATGAAAAGGGAGAGGTAAGTGGCCAGTGACAGCTATAACTATGGATAAAGACCCACAGAGGGGAAGCCACAGTCACAACAGTCATAGTTGGAGCATCACTACCAGAGACATGGCACTGTAGCCCAGAGACCTTTTTTTCTTTAAGCCCCCCATCTCCTCCCAGTACCACTCAAAGGTCAACTGCATACCACAGAAGTCAGTCTTCTGGGGCACAGAGTATGGTAAGGAATGCTAAATAATCACTATGTGGGGAACAAATTCAGAATAACCAGTATTTTCTGCCCTTGGTCTACACACAACCACAAAATGCCTTGAGTGGAGATTTTTCCATCAATCTTACACTGATTCTCATATCCTTCTGTACCTCCACTTAGCCACATGTATCATCTTAGATATTCCATTAATTCCCTACTTGTTTATTCTTTTTTATGGCTAGTCATCTCATTTATTCCAATGTCTCTAATTTCCTGTGACAGGAATATGTTGGGCGTTCACCAAGCATTTCAATATTCTCTTCCTGGACACTTCCCTGTGGGTCCCCATGACTGAGTTCTAAATAATGGAATGTGAGCAATAATGGCCTGCATCACACATTTAAATTGTCAGTATCACAAAACAAAGAGTATGGATTCCTGAGCTGCTAGGGATATTGTGGGTGAGAAATAACCCTTTTTAATGCTGAACAATGAGATAACTGGATTGTTAGACAAGCTAGCATGAAACACCATAACGTTTACATACACACCTTCTAAATTAAATTTTCTCCTTTGGATGTCTACTTTCCTCATTTCTTTTTTGAGTTGTCTAATGACCTAGACCCTATTCTAATCTACATTTGGTGTCTTAACTTGAGTGAATATAATGCTCACAAAACCAACACAACTTCTGAGAATAAAAGGCTATTTAAGCTACTTGGTGGGAGGGGAACTCTTCTTGTAGACCCCCCAAACAGTGCATCAAATAATAAGGAAAGCTATTCCCATTTCCCTCTCTTCCCAACAGTGATTATTTTCAGATTGACAAGTCATACGAACCCAAGAAAAAAACCGCTGGTCTACTGTCAAATTGCCAAGATGATAGAGGGAACTAAATATAAAAAACTGCATGAACTAATAAACTCAGAGAAAGAGGCTTTCAGATAAATTTTAAAATCATAATGCCACTCTTTCCTTGATTCTTGAAGGACTTTTCTTAAAGTGGCTAGGGGGTGTGATCTGGGAGAAATGGAAATAACATGGATTACAGACAATATCAAATATATTTAATTTGCAATACCTTTGGTCAGAAGCTTGATTGCAATCAAATTGTTCCCTCTACAGATGGCAGAGTTTCCATGATTTTCATCATGAACATGATTGGACTACCTCAATGTATCGGCTGCAGATTGAACATTCACTGGGGTTTTTTCCAAATAAAGCACAAGAATTCTTCCCCTTAATTCACATTTGATATTTACTGTACATAAAATCTGTACTATTAGAAAAACTAGAGGTTTATTTTCACTCACTGAAATGACTAAAAATTACTGTTAATAAAGCAAATAAAGCAAATAGTATCTTTGATCTAACACAAGCAGTAAAAGCAATATAACACAATTTGCATATCACAATGATACTGTCTCATTTTCTTATAATGTATACAGTTGTTCAAGAAAAAATTTATATTTTATTAAATTAATATATTATATTAATAATTACCGAACTGCAGGATATCTTCAAAATGCATTTGTTCATATTTTTAAATTGCATCCAATTAATATTTTATTAATATTTTATCTTTAAGCCATTTTAAAATAAATTTATGGTAAGTTCAATGCATAGCTCACAATATATAATGCTTTTAAGTTTTGCTATTCAGCTGATTTGAATATAATTAGGTGCTTAATGAACAACTATGTTTTCTTTAATTGATAAGGAGCCTATTTTAGATGGAAGTATTCAAAATTTTTAACATCTGGAATCTATTACATTTCAGTGAACTTAGTCTACTGCCTAAGTGTGATAGGGTAGAATGGTCCCCAGAATAGTTTAAATCCTAATCTCTGGAACTTTTGAATATGTTATGTTTCATAGCAAAAGGGATCTCTGAAGATTATATTAATTTTACGGGTCTTAAATTAAGGAGATTATGCATTACATAGGGGGGCCAATCTAATAACCAGAGATCTTAAAAACAGAAAACCTTCTCTGAAAGGAGTTAGAGAGATGCTGTACAGAAGGCAAGAAAGATGCAGAAGAGGAAATTGGAAGAATTCCAAGAGAATTGTTTGACACGCCATTGCAGGTTCTGAGATGAAAGTGCACCACATGCATGGATCTAACAGAGGTCTCTAGGAGGTAATTGTGGTTCCTGGCTCACACCCAGATGGGGACAAAGTACCACAGTCCTACAACCACAAGGAACCAAATTCTGCCAACAACCTAAATATTCTTGGAAGTGCATTCTTCCCCAGAGCTGAGAGAAAGATACCCATCCTTGCTGACACCTTGATTTTGATCCTGTGAAGCCAGAGCAAAGGTGTGCTACACTTTGCCCAGACTTCTGACCTACGGAAACAAAGATAATAAAAAAGGTTTTCTTAAAACTGCTAAGTTTGTGATAATCATATACAATGAATATTCTCACTTATCTAGGGCAGCCATCTTGCTTTATCCACTACATAGTATGTTTGAGCACCAGTTTTAAAATCTATCTTGTCAGGTGTCAAATATTAAAGTGGAAAGTGTGCTGAATCAAACATTAATCTTTATGGAGAGTAAACTAGATAGATTTAGGGTTATTTTTGGAAGTAGTATCATTCATTCACACAATGAAACAAGACATTTTACATTAAGTGGTAATAATACAAGATATATGAAATACAGAGTGGTCAGAAAGTAATAGATAAATCTTAGACTATAGTAAGTATTTAAAGTACAAAATATGACATATATAGGAAATTCTAAAAAAGTTATGAATATTCCATAGTAATATTTGATTAAATGTGACTTACAGTCAGGAGGGGATATTATATGTAATTGTTATCATTATGCAATGATATTTACAACATTGCAATCAACATTAAGTTCACAAAAATCAAATAATTTAGAAAATGAATTCAATTAAGAAAATTTGTATACTCTGTATTAAAGATAATGAAAATACTTTATATTTTATATGTAATATTTTCTAATTAAAAGTATAGCTTTGATCCCCAAAATAAAATTATAAACTATCATTAACATAAATATTAAAATATACCTATCACTTCATATAGTTTCATTTCTGGCTATCAGTGTAATACTACAATACCCATCTTGGAGGTTGGTTTCTTGTTCCCAAATTGAACATGTTTTTCTCACAACAAATCCTTTATTTGGTTACAATCACAGTTTGGTGGTCAAAATAAAATGCTCATATGAAGTAAACATATGTCTTAGGACAATCAGAACCACAACATGTTTTTGGTCACGTCCTCTTCGTGACTTTTGGTTAGAAATTATCTTAGGAGGACTGCCAATTAAAAAAATCATAGCAATTTAAAAGAAGGTTGGTAGAATTTAAGTGGGAATTCAATACCCTCAGAAAACAAAAGTTTTCTTAAAAACACTGGACTAAACAGGAACCAAAGAAGATATACGGATGGTAATTAAGCATATGAAAAGATGCTCGACATCTTTGGTCATTAGGGAAACACAAATTAAAACATTTATTACAATGGCTACAATTCCAGTAATAGAAATACCAAATATGCTGGTGAGGGCGCAGAGCAACAGAACTCTTAGTTGCTGATTGGGATGCAAAATGCAGCACTTCGTAAGAAACACTTTTAAATACACGTTTAGCCCAAGTGACCTGAAAACTTCAGTCAACACAAAATATGAATGTTTATAGCAGCTTTATTCACAATGGCTACAAAGTGGGAGCAACCAAGATATCCTTCAGAAGGTAAATAGCTGAAAAAACTGTGGTACAGCTACACACTGCAATACTAGTCAATGATGAAAAATGAAAGAGTTATGGATAAATCCTAAAGATACTGCCCTAAGTGAAAGGAGTTAGACTGAAAAAACTATTGATAAATAAGAAATTCCATTCATATGACATCTGGGAAAAGTGAAATTACAGATGTAGGCAACAAATCTGTGTTTGCCAAGGGTATAGGGGTATGGGAACACTGTACTAGGGTAATATTAGGGGATTATTTTTAGGGTGGTGGTACTATGACGATAGGTATGTAACACTACCCATTTTTCATAGACCATAGAACTATACAGAACAGAGGAGACCTCACTTTATTCAAATTAAAATCAACCTGTAGGTCAGAGGATCCCAGGTTAAAAGGCAAAATGTGCTAAAAGAATAGAACTTTATTACAATAATCACAATATGACCTAATCTATTTAAAGAATGTTACTTAACTTGCCACATTTTCCATTATAGAAACTCAGAAATAAAAAAAAGTATTTGCTATCAAGAATCCTGTATCTGTTTAAATTACAAAACTAACTATGCAAAATGAATATTGCTTCTGTTTTCCCTACTTTTTTCATTGATAACTTTTAAGCCAAAACCATGGCTATATAATATTACAGCTCTCAGAGAGAAACAACGTTCTGTGTTTTCTAGAGCTGTTAACACCAATGGTTTCACACATTTGAAGATTTGAGACAAAAGTTCAAAGTGTTCTTTAATGAGTTTCACTAGTTGCTACTTGCCGTATGTTTGAAGTTAGTATCTCAAAGGACTCTCTTCAAATCAGCTTTAATGACTGTACAGTGCAAACCCTAGTCTGAACCCTTATTTTATGGTTTGATATGCATATCTGTCTTTAAAAGCAATAAGAAGAAATACGACCCTATGATCCAAGATAAATTAAATTATAATTTCAAGTATTTTCAGATTATAATTAACATTTTACCATAAAGTGACAGTTTTAGCCAGGAAACTAACAAACAGTAATATATATCACTTCAGCAGAGTTACTCTACCAAAAGGATGCAGGTAAAGCCACTGTGTCACCCATTCCCTAAACTTGCCCCAATCTCAGTGAGCAAACGCAGATCTTGGACTCGGGGCAATTTAGGCAATTAACGTCATTTACCTTCTATCAGCAATCCAGAAGTAATATAGACATACACATATTGTTTAGGCAATGCATTAGTTTAAAAGGTACACATATCAAAACCTTTACAACTGTCACTGATTTGGCGTCCGGTAATTTCCACTTCACTGCATAAGAAAAAATGAAAGTATGTTCTGGACAAGAGGAGAAAACATCCAAACATCTGTGACACATAAAATCATACAATAACTTCTGGGATCTTCCTACACATTTGAACAGTAAAAGAATGACTTGTGCAGTACTCAGTATTACTGTTCAAAAAAAAGTGCTTTGAGGACAGAATGAAGAAACTTATAGTACCAGGATGCTACTTCATTTATCCACTTTACAGGCAAACTTATAATTTCAAAGACTATTTAAAATCACTTGTAAGTAAAGAAAAAACTACATATTTTATTAATAATTGTGCCTTAGCTTAAACTCTCTTAATCATTTCATTCTATGAATTTGCATTTTTGAACTACTGAGTATATCTTAAAATTATACACATTTCGTTTTAAAAAATATTATTCCCCAGGAGCACCATTCTATATTTAATGATAGTATTATTACATAAATATGCACAAAAACAATCATCTGAATGCTCCTGCCATGTGAAATATACCAATTATATCAACATTTTAGTTAACCATCCAGAAGTATAGACTCCTGCATCTGCGTAAATCAGGTTGGGTTGAATGTATTAGATGTGTGGTGACATTTGAACATAGTTGTTGTAATTTTGATATATTTAGAAAATGCATTACACAATAGGCAAACCTTACTTTCATTCAAGTACCGTATATTGATTGTGGAAAGGTATCAAAGGGTATTCTTTTTGCTACTTCTGGAAACAGATCAAGTGAAAATTTTCAAACTAATTTTGATTTAACCACTGACCCAGTAGTAAACTGCTACTGAAGAAAAATACCATTTTTGGTTATAAATTTTATATAAACTAAGAGTGATGAATATTTACAAATGTGATATTTATATAGTCTAAAAAATGAAAGATGTTTGAGTTTCTAAGATAGGTGAAATTATTAAGGCATTGGAAAAGATATAATGTTCAAGATATTTTCAAGCCACTTATGATTTTCTCAGAATGAAACCTTGTTTTGCTTTCTCACAATGGAACAAAATCTCCAGAATCATGTAGTCAGAACACTGGAAGGATCTCAAAAATACATATGAAATCATCGTTGGATACTTGAGAAACTTTCAGCCAACTCTATTCATACTGCATTAGGCCTACTGATCAATTTGGGAAGAAATGATATCTGATCAATACTGAGTCCTCAAATCCAAGAGCACAATACCATCTATTTAGGTCCTCTTTGATTTCTTCCATCTGGCTCATTTTATACCATGTAAAATTTAAAGCTAAGTATTTCATTTTTAAAGCTATTTGAAATGATGCTGTTTCTTTCTGAAAACTTTTATTTCCAACCATAATTGTAAGTGCACAGAAATACGAATAATTTTCCTTTACTGACCTTGTTTTCTACCACTTTGCTAAACTCATTGCTTAGTTCTCAGTGTTATTCTGTAGATGTGTTAGAATTTTCCTTGTAGCCAATCACAGTACTTTTGAATACAGTATGATTTCTACCTTTCTAACCTATGACTCTTTATAACTTTCATCACCTGAGAAACAAAACTGTGCTACAACTAAGGTGTGTAAGTGATGAGAGAGTATATTACAGCCTACTAACAATCTTAGAGGGAAAGTATTGAGTTTTTCACTATTAAGTATGATGTTAACTGTATGATTTTGTAGATATTCTTTATCAGATTAAGGAACTTCCCATCTAGTTTACTGAGAATTTTTATCATGAAAGATAAAATTTTGTAAAATGATTTTTTTCCATGTATACGGAGATTGTCCCCTTTTTCGTTAGTCTGTGAATATGATGAACTATATTGATTGATTTTCTGATATTAAACCAGGCTTGCATTACTGGCATGAACATTACCTAGTGTTTTCGGTTTTTTGTTTTGTTTTGTTTTGATATGCTATCTGGTACTACCATCAGGCTAATTTGGGCATCATAAAATGAGTTAGGTAGTGCTACATGTATTTTCTGTGGGAGATTGTATGAATGGTTATTGTTTCTTCCTTAAATGATGGTTGTAATTTGTCAATAAAGCAATCTGGCCCTACAATTTTCTTTGTAGGAAGTCTTTAAACTACAAATTTAATTGATTTAATAGACAGAAGTGGATAATCTGAATAGTTCTTGAGTTAGGGTAGTTTGTGTGTCTTTAAAGAAATTGGTCTGTTTCATCTATGCTGTCAAATTAACAGGCAGACTATTGTTTTTAGTACCATCTTAGTATCTTTTCAATGTCTTTGGAGACTGTTCCCTTTTAGTTTCCAATATTAGTATTTCATGTATTCTTTTTTCTTTATCAATTGGATAAAGATTCATCAATTTTATTGATGTTTTAAAAATAACTGCCTTTGTTTATACATACAAATTTCACTGTATTAATAGTCTGTTCTCTTTTTCATTATTTCCACAATGATCTTATATCCTTTCTTCTGATTTTTACTTTTCTTGCTTTTTAAGGTAGAAGCTTAGACGATCAATTTAAGACCTTTCTTCTCTTCTAACACTACTTTTAACACTACTGTGTTTCCTCAAAGTAATGCTTTAAAAATTCACTACATAAATTTTGTTATGCTGTATTTTCATTTTCATTCACTTTGAAGCACATTCTACTTTAAGACTTCTTTTCCAATACATCAATTATTTAGAAATGCATTATTTAACATCCAAATATTTGCAGATTTTCAATATACCCAGTATTATTGATTGCTACTTTATTTTCCTTAGGATCAAGGGACATATTACGTATAATTTCACTCTTAAATTTGTTAAGATTTGTTTATAACCTAAGGCATGGTCTATTTTGTGATGCTCCATATGCACTTGAAAAGAACATATATTCTGCTGTTTTGAGGTTGTGTATTCTATAAATATCAGCTGTGTAATGTTTGTTGATAGTTATTACTAATATTCATTACTATTTTTCTCTCTACTTGTTCTATTAATTAAACAAGACAGGAGTGTTGAAACCTCCAAGTGAAAGATTGAATATATTTATTTATGTATTCAATTCTGCCAGTTTTTTGTTTCATGAAGTTTGAAGCTATTCTCTTAGGTGCATACACATGTAGGGCTGCTATGTCTTCTTAATGAATTAGCCCTCTTTTCATTACTTAATGTACCACTTTATCCCATGTATTTTCTTTATTATAAAGTTTACTTTGCCTGATATCAATACATTCAAGCTTTCCTTATATTATACAAATCATTTTCCATTCTTTTACTCTTTAACCATCTATAATTACATTCAAAGTGGGGTCTTGCTAGGACTTCCCTGGTGGCGCAGAGGTTAAAAATCCACCTGTCAATGCAGGGGACACAGGTTCGAGCCCTGGTCCAGGAAGATCCCACATGCCGCAGAGCAACTAAGCCCGTGCGCCACAACTACTGAGCCTGTACTATAGAGCCCACGAACCACAACTACTGAGCCCATGTGCCACAACTACAGAAGCCCATATGCCACAACTACTGAAGTCCATGCTTCTAGAGCCCTTGCGCCACAACAAGAGAAGCCACCGCAATGAGAAGCAAAGCCTGCGCACCACAACAAAGAGTAGCCCCTGCTCGCCTCAACTAGAGAAAGCTTGTGCACAGCAACGAAGAGCCAAAGCAGCCAAAAAATTTTAAAAGAAAAACAAAGTGTGGTTTTGTAGACAAAGTATAATCCCCACTCTGACAGTATCCATTTGTTGGGCTTAGGCCATCTACATTTAATGCAATTATTGGTGTGTTTGAATTTCAGACGATAATTTCATTTGTTTTCTGAGTGTTTGTTCTTCTTCTGTTTCACTTTTCCTGACCATTTTGAATTTTTTTAATTGAAGTATAGTTGATTTACAATATTGTGTTAGCTTTAGGTGTACAGCACAGTGATTCAGTTATTTTTTAAGATTATAGCCCATTACAGATTATTACATGAAATTGAATATAATTCCTATGCTATACAGCAAATCCTTGTTTATGTATACTAGTTTGTATCTGTTAATCCCATACCCCTAATTTGTCCCTCTCCACCTCCCTCTCCCCTTTGGTAATCATAAGTTTGTTTTCTGTGTCTGTGAGTCTATTTCTGTTTCATATATGGACTCATTTTTATTATTTTTCAGATTCAACATATAAGTGATATCATATATGTAAATAATGAAATTAGAACATTCCCTCACACCACATACAAAAATAAACTCAAAATAGTTTTAAGATCTAAGTATAAGACATGACACCATACAAGAGAAGATAGGCAAAACATTCTCTGATATAAATTTCAGCAGTATTTTCTTAGATCAGTTTCCCAAGGTAAAAGAAATACAAGCAAAAATAAACAAATAGGATATCATTAAATGTAAAAGCTTTTGCACTGCAAAGGAAACCATCAGCAAAAAGATAACCTACAGAATGGGGGAAAATATTTGCAAATGATGTGCCTGACATGGGGTTAATATCCAGAATATACAAACAGCCCATACAACTCAATATCAAAAAGACAAATAATCAAAAAATGGGCAGAAGAGGGCTTCCCTGGTGGCGCAGTGGTTGAGAGTCCGCCTGCCGATGCAGGGGACACGCGTTCGTGCCCTGGTCCGGGAAGATCCCACATAACGCGGAGTGGCTGGGCCCGTGAGCCATAGCCGCTGAGCCTGTGCGTCCGGAGCCTGTACTCCGCAATGGGAGAGGCCACAACAGTGAGAGGCCCAACTACCACAAAAAAAAAAAAAAAAAAAAAAAAAATGGGCAGAAGACCTAAACAGACATTTTTCCAAAGAAGATGTACCAATGGCCAACAGGCACATGACAAGATATTCAACATCGCTAATTATTAGAAAAATGCAAATCAAAACCACAATGCAGTATCACCTCACACTGCTCAGAATGGTCATCATCAAAAAGTCTACAAATAATAAATGTTGGAGAATGTGTGTAAAAAAGGGAACCCTAGTACACTGTTGGTAGGAATATAAACTGATGCTGCCACTATGGAAAACAGTACGGAGGTACCTTAAAAAACTGAAAATAGAAATACCATATAATCTATAAAACCCACTTTGGGGTGTATATCTGAAAAAGATGAAAACCAATTAGAAAAGATACAGGCACCCCAATGTTCTTAGCAGCACTATTTACAATAACCAAGACACGAAAACAACCCACGTGCCCATCAACAGACGACTGACCTAAGAAAATGTGATATATATACCTACAATGGGATATTACTCAGCCATCAAAAAGAATGAAATATTGCCATTTGCAGCAACATGGATGGACACTGAGAATATTATGCTTAGTGAGGTCAGACAGAAAGACAAATACTACATGGATTTTTATTTATATCTCACTTAACGTATCTACTGGCTTTTTAACTTTGAATAATGTTTTTATAATATATATGTTAAACTACTCAGTCAACTTAGAGCAAATATTCTACAATTTCAAGTAAAGTGTAGAAACTTTATACACAATAGTCCTTTAACTACCCTACCTTAATCTGTAGTTGTCATATGTACATCCTTATATACTGAACATCTCTCAGATAAGGTTTTAACTTTGCTTTCAGCAATTAGATTTTTTTTTTTAATTAAGAAAATATAGGCTATCAGGTTAATGAGACATTTATCATTATTGTTGCTATCCTTTAATTCTGAAGTTCCAAGATTTCCTCTGGTATTACTTGCCTTTTGTCTGAAGAACTTCATTTAGCATTTCTATTAGAGCAGCTTTGCTGATGATAAATCACCTAAATTGTTTTTCTATTGTTCAATTTCTTTGCTCTGTATTTCTTTAAATTTTAGAATATCTCTTCTATCACCTTTCTTCCATAAGGATATTTTTGTTGGATGCGAGGCTGAGGTTGACAATCACTTATTTCCAGTATTTTAAAAATATTGTTACACTATATTCTGACCTTTATTTTTCTGGTGAGAAATATGCAGTCATTTATATCTGTGTTTCTTGATAATGTGCTGAGTTCCTGATTTGCTTTCAAGTATTATTTTTATCTTCGGTTCTCATCTGTTTTGTTACAATGTATCTGAGTATGGCGTTCTTTGAATTTACTGTGTTTGGACTCCTCCAAGATTCTTCAATCTGTAAATTAATTTTTTCCTTAAATTTGGAAAGTAGTCAGCCAAAATTACTTCAAATTTTTTTATTCACCAATATTTCGCCTGTATTTCTGAGATTCCAATAATAGGAATGTTAAGGACCCTTTGCTATTGTCCTATGGGTTCCTGAGCTTTTTCTTTTTTTGCTCCCTCTTTCAGATAGATTAACTGTGATATTTTTCAAATTTATAACTTCAACCCAAATCTCTCAAATTAAGGCAGTAATTGTCCACATGTCCACTGGTAAACTTAGAGGACTTTATCCCAATGTGTCTAAAATTGATTTATCTTTTCTCTCAAATCTGCTTGTGAGAAACCCTATGGACTCTAGTTTAATAAAATGCACCAAAATCCATCCACTTGGCAAATGCTTGGAATCTGTGGCATCATCTTTAAATTTTTGTTGTTTGATCTATTTTTATCCACAAAATTCTGGAAGTAAAATTTTTGTATCAGTCTAGTTCTCTCCATCTCTCCAATCAGATAATTATCACCTCTGCTCAGCACTTTTGCAATAATGCCACAACCACCTTCCCAGCCTTTAATTATTTCCCTGCATTCCTGTAGGAAGAGTGATTTTTTTCCCCAAGACCCATATTTGAAAATGGGTATTCAATTAAACCCTTTGGTAGTTAGTCATCCTACTTCGGATAATGTTCAAACAACAAAAATTCTGCAAATTACTACCTAAGCTTGGTTTCAGCTCTTCTCCCTAATTTCTATCCCCTTCTTTGTCTACGACCCAGACATACCAAACTTTTACATTTATTAACATTCCATGTTCTCTCTAAACTCTATGCTTTTGTGCATGATGTTCCTTTCCTTATACATTTTTATCCATAACACTGAATACTGGTTATCAACTCATGCTCCTCCCTTTATATCCTACGTCCAAAGTTAAAAGACTGCCTTTCTTTTAACTTTTCTTTTAACTTTCTTTTAATATACTTGACTTTGTCTAATACACTAATATACATGTCAAAGGACTAAAAATGGTGTTTGGGGGAAACAATCTTTCAACCTTGCTGCAACAAAATCACCAAAGAGAGGTGGCTTCTGCAAGGAGGGTGAACAGAAAGGTAATATACAAATGATGAAAGACCTTCTGCCAAGCTAAGAAGTTTGCTTTAGGACTACAAACTGCCTCAAGTGAACTGATGAGACTTTCATCAGTATTTTTAAAGAATGAAATACTAAACTACTTATAAGTCACATTTGCAGTGGCATGTTGAATACCTATGCTTCCAAATTCAGAAAGCATCTGAAAGTTCATATACCGGAATAAAGAAAATATATGAGAAAATACTAATAGCTTATATTTGTTTTCAGAAATGTTTTACCTGATATAAGTTCAATTAGTTTCTTTAAAAATTATGCTAATTCAATGAGGTGTGACTATTATTATTCAAGTTTTTAGAGATGAAATTTTAGCTAGAGATACTACTAACTTATTGCTTAAGGGCATACCATTCATAATAAATGAATACAGGATCCAAATTTAGGCACAAAGACCTGGTACATGTGACTACAACATTATATGAAGAACAATATTTAAGCAGGAAAGAAATCATCATCAATTAAGGGAAAAAAGCACAACTCTACAAGGTAAAGAACCAGTACATGTTTCTTAAATGCTTATTTGCACTTTGAGTCAAATCTACAAAAAATTAGCTAGATCTTTTTTAAAAATGAAGACAACACAAAGTAAGACATTTTAACTGATCTACATCTACGTGTTATCATACTGGATTGTGTCTCTTGCAAACATTCCATTGTTAGAAGATTTCTTGTGTACTTATAAGATAAGAAACAGATTACTGATATTACCCTCTGTGATGGGACTCCTTGCTGTTGCAAATGGAAGGAGATTTTTTTGAGTTAATTGAAAACACAGCTTGATGTCCTTTGCAGTTTAAATACAGAAACTCAATGCATAGAAAAATTATTAATAAACTGTGCTAATGTTTGAATTGACAAATTGGTTGATAAAGACAATTCTGATTTATAGTTGTTATATCATCTTCAAATATCTCTAAATATACAATGTGTACACTACATTACTGAAAACAAAGATTTCTTCTTAAGTGAATGTTCATCATTTGTACCAAACATTCAAATTAGTGACTGGGATAGTGTCTACTGTGTCTACAGTGCTGGGGAACAAAAAAGATTTTGCCAGAGCCAATAGGTAAAATAAGCATTTGTATAAGTGCTTTCTGATATAGTATGTAATTTTATGCAAACATATTACCTTTCTGGGAAGATATTTTCATTATTCCCATTCTTCAAGTGATAAAATCTGAGACGCTGGTAAAATTATTAAGACATGGCCTGTATGTAATAACTACTTGGTGACAAAGCCAGTTTACCCATATTTGTTGATTATTCAACTTAATGATCTTCCTCTCTAAATTCATCCAGTGTTTTTAAAACAGGCACTGTCCTATGTGCTAAAAACAGAGCCACAAACTGTGGCTACAAAACTCATATTTGGTAGACTGAAACAGGAAATAAACATTACAGGACTAAGTAATATAATTTATATGAATAAACTAATTCAGGTTAAAGAAAAAGAGTAGTGGGGGAGAGGGGATTGATATTCCCCCACAGAGTGGTCAAGAAGGCTCTCTTCAAGTAACAAACTCTTTAGGGAAGTCAAACTGAAATAAAATGAAAGAGTAAACCACAAAGATATCATTATTTATATCCCTATACACCTCCTCTATACATATATTCTACACCATATTATTTTACATGTTTTATATATACATATACGTACGTATAAATACATGAAAACCTAACCTATACGTATATATGTATAAACATATGCAAATATACCTATTTCTATAGTTTTAAAAGTAGTCTCTCAACTAAATTTAAAACTCCTTCAGGGAACAAATTTATAAGTATTTCAGAATTAAAATAACTTTAAAATTATTCCAGCCGTCATTCTCCTCATCCCATATATAACCAAGCCAAGGGTAGACAGTAGAAATACTTGTTTTACTGACTAAAGAATATAATTTTAGCTAAGTATAAAATATGAATATCCTTTAGAACATACTGTGTTGCAATACCTAGTATGCCCATATACATCATGTGAGTATATATGCATATACACATATATTATACATGCATGTATATAGTACGTATACATAGTATGAACATATATGAATTCCAATCCTATTCCAAACTGTCAATCCAAAAGCCCAGGCATCCTTGTCAGAGAAATTACCAATTCGTTATTCCCCAATTCCTGACTATCCAGCCAAGCCATTACTTCCTGATCACAAGTATAAGGTATACATTTGGCCATGTCTCAATTCAGACAACGAAGAGAAATAAATGTATTGCTGACTTTGCAAACATCTTATAGGGATGCTTCTCATGCTGCCACAGCCCACTGCTAGTTGGAATAAGAGAACTGTGTAGAATCGAGACTTTTAAAAAATTCTAACAAACATTCAAAGAACTCCCTGTGAAAAAATAAATGTGAACTGAGGGCAAAACAGCAGGCAGCTAGGAGTGAATACCATACGAGTGTTAGAAACATACTTATAAACATACTTGTGCCTGGGGAACTGCTCTTAGTCAGGAGAATATATATCATTTTCAACTGAAAGATATCTTGTTGCTATCCGAAAGCCTATAATGTGACAGCTTATTTACAATTTACAATGGCACCTCAGGTTACATGGGCACCGTATGTCCCAAGGACAGGTATTAAGTTTCTGAAGTCGGCTAGCAAGTTATGAAGAGTATCTCACATAGCTGAAGAGCCCAAATCTCTAGGGATCTCCTCTGTGAAACCTGTATTGGGGCTTTTCACAGGTTTAATATGACATACCTATTTATTAAAGTACAGTTGGATCTGCTGGGTTACAAAGACCAGTCAAGAAGAAAATCTTACATTCCACCCTGAAAATGCTGCAGAATCTTTTCCGGCTCAGGGTCACACTCAAACCCTGCAGCCTTTGGAACTTTGGAACTACTTGAATGCAATGCATGCTATCTCTAAAATCTAAGGGGCTCAACCAAGCTCTGTGTATCTTTTTTAGTTATGAGATGTATACGTAATAGTAACTTGTGTCCCAATTTGAAGAGGATACTATAACCGTTTTTTAGAACACTGGATCCCACAAAATTTCACTGAAGTGGAAGGACCCTGAATTCTCATGAGGTTTATTTCTCACCCTTTTAACAGATATCTGTCATAATTTATTTTGCTCCTTTCTCCTTCTCAAGTCTAATCAGCATGTTATTACCAATGTAATAGATATTGTGTTATATTCTGTGTTATGTCAAGGAGATCAAGATCTTTGCACTACTCTACTACACTACTTCTAGTAGTCCTTCTTAACATAGGGAAAAGAGCAACTGCCAGATCAGAGGCTTCATAATAGGTTCCAGGCCTTGCTCCAGGAAGGATATCACGCTTGAAACTACAGTGCAGTTTAAATAAGGACCAAGTAAAATTTCACTACAGTCTATAGCCATTCTTGGAGACTGATAAAACTTCTGAATAGACTAAAGGTATAATATAAATAAGAATGTGATAGAAACCACTGAGCTCCTTTTTCCAAGTTCTTTTTTAATGACATTACTTTATTGAATTCTCCCAGCTATGCAGTATTGTTCTTTATCTCCCAGATTGGCTAAAAAAAAAAAACAGACTAGCGAAGCGCTTCCACACAGTACTACCTACCATAAAAGCCCTCAGTCTATTACCTGGAGAACGAATATGGGAAATCTGCTGGTTGGCAACAAGTTTACTGCAATCATATATTCAGGAACTAGAACAATAAAACTAAAAGCTGCTTCTTTGAGAAGATAAACAAAATTAATAAACCATTAGCCAGACTCATCAAGAAAAAAGGGAGAAGACTCAAATCAACAGAATTTCATTTCATTAGAAATGAAAACTGAGAAGTAATAACGGACACCACAGAAATACAAAAGATCATGAGAGACTACTACAAGTAACTCTACACCAATAAAATGGACAACCTGGAAGAAACGGACAAATTCTTAGAAAAGTACAACCTTCCAAGAGTGAACCAGGAAGGAATAGAAAAACATGAACAGACCAATTACAAGCACTGAAATTGAAACTGTGATTAAAAACCTTCCAACAAACAAAAGCCCATGGCCGGAAGGCTTCACAGGTGAATTCTATCAAACATTTAGACAAGAGCTAACACCTATCCTTCTCAAACTCTTCCAAAATACAGCAGAGGGAGGAGCACTCCCAAATTCATCCTGAGAGTCCACCATCACCCTGACACCAAAACCAGACAAACATGTCATAAAAAAAAAAAACCTACAGACCAATATCACTGATGAACATATATGCAAAAATCCTCAGCAAAATACTAGCAAACAGAAGCTAACAGCACATTAAAAGGATCATACACCATGATCAAGTGTGGTTTATCCCAGGGATGCAAGGATTCTTCAATATACGCAAATCAATCAATGTGATACACCACATTAACAAATTGAAGGATAAAAACTGTACAATAATCTCAACAGATGCAGAAAAAGCTTCTGACAAAATTCAACACCAATATATGATAGAAACTCTCCAGGCACAGAGGGAACCTACCTCACATAATAAAAGCCAGATATGACAAACCCACAGCCAACATCATTCTCAATGTGTGAAAAACTGAAAGTGTTTCCTCTAAGATCAGGAACAAGACAAGGGTGCTCACTCTCACCACTATTATTCAACATAGTTTTGGACGTTATGGCCACAGCAATCAGAGAAGAAAAAGAAATAAAGGAATACAAATTGGAAAAGTAAAACTTTCACTCTTTGTAGATGGCATGATACTATACATAGAAATCCTAAAAAATGCCACCAGAAAACTACTAGAGCTAAGCAATGAATTTGGTAAAGCAGCAGGATCAAAAGTAATGCACAGAAATCTCTTGCATTCCTATACACTAATGGTGAAAAATCAGAAAGAGAAATTAAGGAAACACTCCCATTTACACACTGTAACAAAAAGAAATAAAAATGCCTAGGAATAAGCCTACCTAAGGAGACAAAAGACCTGTATGCAGGAGAACTGTAAGACACTGATGAAAGAAATTAAAGATGACACACACAAATGGAGAGATATACCATGTTCTTGGACTACAAGAATCAACATCGTGAAAATTACTATACTACCCACAGCAATGTACAGATTTCAATGCAATCCCTATCAAATTACCAATGGCATTTTTCACAGAACTAGAACAAAACGTTTTACAATTTGTATGGAAACACAAAAGACCCCATATAGCCAAAGCAATCTTGAGAAAGAAAAATGGACCTGAAGGAATCAGGCTCCTTGACTTCAGACTACACTACAAAGTTACAATAATCAAGACAGTGTGATACTGCCAGAAAAAACCAGAAATATAGCTCAATGGAACAGGACAGAAAGCCCAGAGATAAACCCTCACACATATAATTATCTTTGACAAAGGAGGCAATAATATACAATGAAGAAAAGACAGCCTCTTCAATAAGTGCTGCGGGGGAAACTGGAGAGCTACATGTAAAAGAATGAAATTAGAACACTTCGTAACACCATACACAAAAATAAACTCAAAATGGATTAAAGTCCTAAATGTTAAGGCCAGACACTATAAAACTCTTAGAGGAAAATATAGGCAGAACACTCTCTGACATAAATCACAGCAAGATCTTTTTTGACCTACCTCCTAGAGTAATGGAAGTGAAAGCAAAAATAAACAAATGGGACCTAATGAAACTTAAAAGCTTTTGCACAGCAAAGGAAACCATAAACAAGTCTAAAAGACGACCCTCAGAATGGGAGAAAACATTTGCAAATGAAGTAACTGTCAAAGGATTTACCTCCAAAATCTAGAAACACCTCATGCATCTCAATATCAAAAAAACAACTCAATCCAAAATGGGTGGGACGATCTAAGTAGAAATTGCTCCATAGCAGACATACAGATTGCCAAACAAACACATGAAAGGATGCTCAGCATCAGTAATCATTAGAGGCACAACATCAGTAATCCTTAGAGAAATGCAAATCAAAACCACAATGAGGTATCACCTCACACTTGTCAGAATGGCTGTCATCAAAAAATCTACAAACAATAATGCTGGAGAGTGTGTGGAGAAAGGGAACCTTCCTGCACTGTTTCTGGGAATGTAAATTAATACAGCCACTATGGAGAAGAGTAGCGGAGGTTCCTTGAAAAACTAAAAAATAGAACTACCATGTGACCCAGCAATCCGACTACTGGGCATATACCTTGAGAAAACCATAATTCAAAAAGATAGCATGTACCGCCAATGTTCACTGCAGCACCTTTTAAAATAGCCAGGTCATGGAAGCAACCTAAATATCCTTCGACAGATGAATGTTAAAGATGTGGCACATATATACTATGCAATATTACTCAGGCCATAAAAAGGAACAAAACTGAGTTACTATAATGAGGTGGATGGACCTAGAGTCTGTCATACGGAGTGAAGTATATCAGAAAAACAAATACTTTATGCTAACACACATATATGGAATTTAAAAAAATGGTACTGTTGAACCAAGCAGCAGGGTAGTAATAAAGACGCAGACATAGAGAACAGACTTGAGGACATGTGGGGGAAGGGTAAGCTGGGACAAAGTGAGAGAGAGAGTGGCATGGACATATCACACTACCAAATGTAAAATGGATGGCTAGTGGGAAGCTGCTGCATAGCACAGGGAGAATCAGCTCGATGCTCTGTGACCACCTAGAGGGGTGGGATAGGGAGGGAGGGAGGGAGGGAGGGAGGGAGGAGGGAGGGAGGGAGGGTGGGATGGGTGGGAGGGAGATGCAAGAGCTGATTCAGTTTGTTGTAAAGCACAAAATAACAACACTGTAAAGCAATTATACTCCAATAAAGATATTAAAAAAAAAACATGGAAGAAGGCATACAGTAGGTGCTCAGTGCATATAATATTCCTTTTGTAAGTGTTTAACTTGCCCATTGAATATGGAGATTCTGGTGGTCGTTTTTTTCCTGGATTCTAAGTATATGAAAGATGACTCTTGAACAATCAGCCAAATGGGCAACTGGAAATATAAAAGACTGGATTTATGAGGAATTAATCATTTCACTGAGATTGATTTTTCTTCTGACACTGACCCAACTGGAATGAGCAGCTGTCATAGGAAACAAAAAGGAGGGGTGTGTTGATAAGATCCAGCACATTTTCATGTAGGTAATTGTTTAGATGAAAGGATAAATTGTCTTTTTAACAACCAGTTGCTATTTATTGACAGTCCATTTTGTGGCATATTTTCTACCTCTACACTGATTTCAAATGTTTAAGCCAAAATATTTTTCCTGATTATAGTACTATTTCCAAAATTTAGTAGACTATATTTAACAACACTCAGACCCAAACATAAATGAAGTATCTTCCATACTCACCTGTTTTGAAACCTTGTTTTTTTCATTCAAGTTACCTCCTCTACTTTTTTCCTGATGCTCAATTAAATATCAAATTCTCCCTAGAGAAATATGAGTGTATGTTTGTGAGTGTGTTTTGTAGGGATATCAAAAGACACTTCATACTTTGAAGATACACACATGCTGTCTGAGAACACAGAAGACAACACCATAAAATATTGACAATAAAGTCAGTTATTATAAACCAAGATAGCAGAAAGAAGAAGAGGAGGGAACTTGGCCCCTTTCTTTCTCAGTTAACCTGCATTCATGCCACATTTCCTCAACTCAAAGCCCAAAACTATCCATCTGTAATTTCCCTTAGCATATTTTTTTATGTGTGTTAAAATAGGGAATTGATCAATTGTATGTCCTTATTTAAGAATTGGAAGAATATGTATTCTTGCAATGAAATTTTAAGGGAACTGCAAAGCCAAAACTTAGTATCCTCACAATTTATGAGCCAAGTTGTATGCTAGGCAATTGTTAAACAATTGGCATTTCTTCTTTTATGACAAACCTTACTGCCACAATTGTTGTACAATAGGAAACCAGTTTAAAGACATCAACAGTCTTGTCAAGGTCACAGAGCTTAACACTTGCGAAGCCAGAATTAACCTCTGTTTGGTCTATCTTCAAAATTCTTAACATGATTAAAACCAGAAATAAGTCAAAACATTCTTGCAAAACAACCCTACTATATATGATCAGTTTCTCAATGGTAGAAAAAGAAAATTTGTTTGAGCTCAGTAAAGTTGACTTGGAATATTTTTTGAGTTTGTGACTGAGTCAGCTCGTCAAGTTTTGAGTCTCAAATCCACTGTTTTAAACAAAGTGACCTTGAACATGTTATTTACTTTTCAAATAAAATCAGAAGCTCAGTGAAATTAAATGCAACTGGTTATACTGGAAGTTAAAATTCAACAGGCCTCAATTTCCAGTAAAATGTTCTTTACTCTTTTTCAGCTGCTTGAACAGAATGAGTAAAATACTGTTTTGTAATATCTGCTACATTTTCCTCTTGGAAGCTAAACACTTAAGAGGAAAAAAAAACTCACTTTTTTAATGGCTGTGGAAAGCCATCTTCTTGGGCTTGGAGTTGGGAGATGGACATTGGATAAAAGGTATTATTAAAAGAAGAGATTTATAATATGGCCCCTCACCAATATTTTCAAAGGATGCTATGGTCTAAACTAAGGGGGTAGTCAGTATGGCAAGGATGAAATTAACCAAGTGATAACAAGGATGTATAGTAAATAAGATTTACAGGACTTAGTTTCACATTAAGTTCAGTAGAAAGAACTTGAGGAATAAAAATTGTTTCCTATAAACCTAGTTTGTAGAAACAAAAGATGCTTATAGATCCAAAACAGCCTTTATGAATAAGATAGTAAATGGCAGAAACCAAAATATACAAGTTACATGTAAGTGCACTTAAAAAATACTGCCTTAATATTTTAGACGAAACATCAAAATTCTGTGGAAATATTTCCTGTAACACGTCCATCAGCAAAAGTTCTAACATAGGAATTAAAATTTAAGCATATGCTTAATTCTTGTGTCCCCTGCACAAAGGACTCTTTGGTCACTCCAGTCAATGAACTTTATTTCTATTTAACTTTCCCTGTGCTATTTACATTACCTTGTCCTGACTGTAAGATCTTAGAGGGCAATGTTCTTGGAGTACTGTTTTTAATGCCAAAGCATCTTGGTTAGGGTCATTCTTATTTTTGTGTATTAAATATATCTGAGTAAACCACTGACCTATCAGCCCCACAACAGATCCAATAAAAGCTTTGTATTCAGATTGTCATATTTAAAGATTAAAAAACCGGTAAAAAATAACATCACTCTCATGCTAAACATTCTTAACTAGCCTTTCATTTCTCTCCAGATAAATATAAATTCTTTAGCTTTTATCCATTATAATAAACTATAGTTACCACAAGATGTAATTTCATCACTCTCAAGGCTTTTGCACAAGTATTTTTCTATACCACTAATTTAAATATTTCCTTCCTTTAGAATTTGGTTAAGATACTACCTCCCTGAATAATGCCTCTTATAAGTGGGCACACACAAACCCCAATCTGAATTGGCTCCCTTCCTATGTGCTTTGTTTCCTACGATAACTAGGCACCGTAATTGTTGTGTTATCTACTATCATTAAGAGATGATAATACGAAGACAATCACTTTCTGTACGTATTATATACCATAATTCCTGCCATGTAAAACTCAGTAAATAAATGTTGATCCACTTCATACAATTTTAAAAATCTAAAGATTCTATTATAAGCAGTCTGTAGATTTTGAATCTTCTAATATACCTCCACAAAACAGACACAGCAACTAGGATAACAGGTAAAAAACTTCAATACAACATATAAAACAAACCTGAATGATAAAGTTTCCACTTGTATCGCCAAGACTCTAATAGGTGAGGAAGAAACCCAAACACACATAAAACCTGTATAGTAGTAGAAGTGGTAAGAAACAGAAAACGCAAAAAAACTTCTGAAAGCCTGGAGAGTTGTAAATAATTATCAACTAGAAAACTTGAATGGCCAATCTGAATTCTGCAGAAAAATGCGAGTGCATGTGTGAGCTCCAATTAAGTTGCAGCTACGAAAGAACCTGTGAATGATCTGACAACACGGGAATTATCTGCGATCTATGAACTCATGGAAATAGCTAATGAAATCTTCTCCTTTAGACAAAGCTTCAGGCTGAAGACAAACTTCTGGATGTAAAGTCACAAAGAGCAGGACTGAAAAAATGAGAGAAATGGAATGAAGTTTGAACTAAAAGGAAGTGAAGACAGCAGGCAGCTTTCAGAAATTATGAGGTAATTTTGGAGCCACCCTGATGTATGTTCCTCTTTCTGAGTACAGAAAAAAAAAACCTCTTTCCTTAAACATAAGCACAGTAAAAAAGTCTTGAATCTTATTTAAAGTTATTGTAGGAAAAATAAAGAGGATAATGTCCCACTGAAAATTAAGTTTAAAAGATATAAGCGAATGATAACCAATTTTCCCCCTTGTTGTAATTAATTTTATTGTGTATTTAATCCAGGGATTTCCTTTGTAAAGATGTGTGGGAAATTTGTGTTCTCTAGATACCCTCTTTTTCTTCCCTTTTTCCTTCCAGTTTTATAGAGATAACTGACATTCAGCACTGTATAAGTTTAAGATGTATGGCATAATGATTTGACTCGCATCACGAAATTATCACAATAAGTTTAGTGAACATTTGTCATCTCATAGAGATACAAAACTAAAGTAAAAGATTTTTCCTTGTGATGAGAACTTACGATTTATACTCTCAACTTTCACATACTTACAGAGAGTACTATAAGTTATGTTTATCATGCTGTACATTATATCCCTAGAACTTATAACTGGAAGTTTGTACCTTTTGACTGCCTTCATCCGAGTCCCCCTCGCCTCACCCCTTACCTCCGGAAACCATAAATATGATCTCTTTTTCCATGAGTTTGTTTCAAAGTATAACTGACCTACAGTACTGAGTTAGCTCCAGGTGCATAACATAGTGATTCGGTATTTCTATACCTTTCAAATGATCACCAGGATAGGTCAAGCTACCATCTGTCACCATACAAAGACATTAGGTACTTACTAAACATATTCCCCACACTGTACATTTCATCCCTGTGACTTATTTGTGCTGTAACTTGAAGTTTGTATGTCTTTATCTCCCATCATCACCATCCCCCCCCGGCAACCACCTGTTTGTTCTCAATTTTATGTTTGTACATTTGTTTTGTTTTCTGGATTCCACATATAAGTGAAATCATATGGTATTTGTCTTTCCCTGTCTGACTTATTCCACAAGTATAATACCCTCCAGGCCCATCCATGTTATCACAAATGGCAAGATTTCACTTTTTATGGCTGAGTAATATTTCACTGAATATACATATACACATCTTCTTTATCCATAATCTGACTATTGTAAATAATGTTGTAATAAACACAGAGGTACATATATCTTTTCAAATTAGTGTCTGCATTTTCTTCAGATAAATATCCAGGAGAGGAATTGCTAAACTGTAGTTCTATTTTTAATTCTGAGGAGTAGCCAACCTTTCTAAAGAGGCCAAAGTGAATCAATATGAGATGGTATACAGTAATAGCTAAAAGCTATTTTTTAAAACTTAAAATTGAGGCAGTTAGAAAAAGTGAAGATTTGAAGAGAGTCGACAGAATTCAGAGTTGTATCTTTAACCACTGTTAGATAATTATTACTGTCTCCTTCTAGTTTTTGTTGTTCTGATATGGCTATATTTTTCCATTTCCATTTATCTGTTTGCTTTCAGTTTCATATTCTATTGCAGGATCATCTCTCCCAATTTTAAAATGACTAAAGGTGAGCACTTCCAAAATTCGTCATGCTTCTTTCCTAGCCTCTTGTTTAAGTCACCTTCCCCTTGTGTATTACAGCTCTAGCTTACTTCAATGTTTTGCTCTTTACACCAATACCCTTATAGTCCAAATCTATGTTTCCAACTTTATTTGAATTACCTCCTTTGCCTTTGTTTGGCTGGTGTCCACTTAATTGAAAGTCACATGTCACTGCCTCAAAAAAATTGCCTGAATCTGGTTCCTGGCTGAAAAAACCTGTGTGATTTTTCATTTCTGAACACAGGCAATTACAAAGGCTTTACCTGTCATGCTTCATGTGGGAAAGTTGCCCTCCCCACATCCGACATGCTGCACAGCCAATTCACAGCCATCTCTAAAGAGAGTTGAGGTCAAAGACTCAGAGTCCCCCATACCATCATGTTCTTCACATACTTGCAGTCTTAGTTCTGTCACCTTCATTCCTAGGTTTCCTTACCTGAGTCACTGGGCAGAGGTCATACTCAGGCACCACTGCTGAGGACTCCTTATTGGGAAGGGGGTGGGAAGAACAGGAGGCAGGGAAAACCCTGAAGGCCCTTTCCCCTACTCTTAGTACCACGAACTTTTCTACTCACTGATCAGCTCCCAAATTCTTCAAACTCCGCCCCCCCACACTCTTATATATTTCACTACCTGTTTTCAATTCTTCTGCCTACTAACTTTACAATCACTTCTGCAGCCCCCATTCTTCCCTCCCTCAGGAATATGATGCAAGGATCCTGGCCGTCTTCCATGAATTTCCTAATACTGTGTATAAGCCACACTGTCTCATACTGCCTTGACCATCACAGCAACAAGCCAAGAGGGCAAACGTAGGCCCACATGTCATACGTTTAAATATTTTAGTTATAGATTAAGCCCTTGTCCCAGGCTGTGTTTCCATGAAGGGTCCTGCTTCCCAGTAATCCCACAGAGAATGAGTATAAAGATGTTTAAGAGATAATTACACCATTACCAGAGTCAGCCCTCCCATCTGAGTGATAATGTGGATGTTCTAGACAGATCACAGGCAAGAGTGCTCAGATCCCAAACTCAGGCAGTGACTGGACCTGAAACTTGGATGGAGACTACCAGGTCAAACTGCCCACAAAGTCAAACAAGTTCTCCTCCTTCACATTACCGGTTTCCAATTCAGAACTGCCAGGCAATTCCACATAGCTCCCAAACTACTTCACACAAGCAGAGAAAGGGAGAAAGAACAGTGGTCTGAGATAACCAGTCTGCCTAGACATTATTAGGGAATTTGGAGAGCTAAACTTGAAACACCATCTTGTAATATAATGTGGACATAGGAGTGCAGTATGTAAAACTCAACTAATTTTGTGTTCCAGGTGGTTAAAGACATAATACTGTAAAAATAGCAAAGTCTACAAATTCACACCCTAGCACTTAATAGGTTCATTGTAAGATAGGTGTGAGATAATGGAAAATATGTATTGGTCCCTGCCCCCGGTTCCTGGCAAACAGCTCCTGAAACCCTAGTCATTTCTTAAGTGAGGACAGCACTAGTGATATCTTTTTTTCTATTATTTTGTCTTTGACTCCAGTTCCCGATACAGAGATCTCCCATGTGACAGGAGTGTCTTTTGTTCTAATGGGACAACTCTAGGTGGCTTTCTGGATGCCTCCTGGATGAGTGCTGGTCACTGGAAAGACGAAGCCGTGATTAGAAGCTTGGAATTTCAGCCCCACATCCCCATGCTCTTGAAATGGAGAAGGGCTGAAAATAGTGCTAAGGATCAATTATGCCTGTGTGATGAAGCCTCCATAAAATCCCAAAACTATGGGTTTCAGAGAGCTTACAAGTTAGCAGACCCATCCACATCAGAAGGGCAATGCACCCCAACTCTGCCAGGACAGAAGCTCCTGCACTCAGGATCCTCCCAGACACAGCCTTTTGTATCTCTTCATCTGACTATTCTTCTGTATCCTTTATCATATCCTTTGATAGGCTGGTAAATTTAAGTGTGTGTTGCCCTGCAGTCTGTGAGATGCTCTAGTAAATTATCCCAAGGAGGAGATCACTGCAACCTTTGAGCTATAGCCTGTTAGAAGCAAAGGTGAGAACCTGGGCTTGCAACTGGTATCTACAGAGAGAGCGAGAGTGAGAGCGAGAGCGAGTGAGAGTGTGTGTGAATGTGTGAGTGTGTGTGTTTTGAGGAAGCAGAGGTGAAGTTTTGTGGGACTAAGCCTTTAACCTGTGGGATCTGATACCATCTCTAGGTAAATAGTGTCTGGACTGAGTTCAACTGTAGAACACCCAGTTGCTGTATGAGACGTGATCACTGTTGCAGGAAAACATCCCCACACATTCGGTGACCATAAGCGTCAGAAGCAAAGTGTTCCATGTGGTTTTATTGTAAAAGAAGACACACAGTAGTGAAGAACTGTTTTCCCCAACACAGGGGGAAAACTAGGTAGGGTTTTACTTTTCATTAGAGAAGTGCTCTACCTATTTAATCTCTGCAGCTTGTTATGAAGTATGTGCCAAGATTTTCCTCCGTATTTCATCATTAATCCAGTAGTAATTTCTAGAACTCAAAATATAGTGTGATGGCTAATTTTATGTGTCAATTTGACTGGGCCACGAGGTGTCCAGATATTTGACTGAACACTGTGGGTGTGTCTATGAGAGTGCTTTGGGATGAGACTGAGATTTAAATTGGCAGACTGAGTAAGCCAATTGCCCTCTCTAATGTAGGTGGGCCTCAATCAATTGAAGACCTGAAAAGAACAAAAAGGCCTACTGTCCCAAGTAGGACAGAGTTCTTCCTGGCTACCTGCCTTCAAACTAGGACAGCAGCTTTTTCCTCCTTTGGATTTGAACTGAAACATTGGCTTTTCATGTCTGTCAAGCCTGCTAACCTTCAGACAGGAACTATATCACTGGCTCACCAGAGTCTCCAAC